>NC_091474.1:237741042-237861042 GCF_036971445.1 Narcine bancroftii | reverse complement strand
GGCCACATCCGTAGCACCCATTCCCCCCACACACATACAATGAACACACACCCCTTTCTTGGTATTAGGTTTACTGCGAAGTTAAAACAATTAATCTAACACTATAAATTTCACAAATAAAACTTATAGTAAACAAATTTATTTAGCAATATGAAAGGGTAAATTTACAGCTCACCTGATATAATGTGCTTGTACTGTCTCCGAGTGGTCCCAGCCAGTCACCATCTCAGGCAGTCACCGTCCCAGAAAGTCACCATCCCAAGGCAGTCACTGTCCCAAGCAGTCACCGTCCTGGGCAGGTACCGTCCCGGGCTCTCACTGTCCAAGGCAGTCACCCCTAGCCCTTCCTCACCTAGCGCACAATGAGTGTTGTGGGCTGAGTTTGTTGAAAAGGTTCTGACCTCCTATTTTTCCTGACCGCCCCTTTTTTCTTCACTGCCCCCTGGGATCTTTCTACCACACCCAGGAGGGCAGCACCACCCACCTTGGGAATGACTGATGTAGAACATAGAACAATAGAACATTCAGTTCATGATGCTGTGTTGTCCAATGTAAACTTACTCCATAACAATCTAATGCTTCCTGTCTACTCATCCATAACCCTCTATTTTTCTTACATCCATGTGCATATCTAAGTGTCTTTTGAATGTCCCTATTGTACCAGCCCCCACCATCAACCCTGGCAATGCATTTCAAACACCCACTACTCTCTGCATAAAAAAAATTACCCCTAATCTCTCCCCTAAACTTTCTTTAACTTTGGGCGTCAGCCCATCCAGGAGGTGCGGGACTATTTACCCCAGTAGTTCCGCCAACCTTCACCTTCACCGTACCTCTCCCACCCATATTGCTGCATCCATTCCTTCTGCTGGTCACTCGCTCCACCTTCTCACTACCTTCTTAAAGCTTTCCTCTTTCACTCTTAAGCCATGGCCCCTCATTCTTGTCTCACCCAATCTCGGTGGGAAAAGCTTGCTTGCATTTTCCCTGCCCACATCCCTCTTAATTTTGCATCCCTCTAGTAAATCTCCCCATATTCTCCAACACTCTAGGGAATGAAGTCTTAACCTACTCAGCCTTTCCCTACAACTCAGGTCCTCAACCCAGCAACCAGAGGAAGTGAGAAATGAAAATTCCAATCAGATCAGATGAGATCAGAGCAAATACTATTTATTGTTACTTAATAAAACAGAAATGTAATATTACACAAAATTGCCTGTAGTCCATAAGGCAGACCAAGTGTCACCATGAGCATTGCACCCCTTAC
Organism: Narcine bancroftii; assembly: GCF_036971445.1. Taxonomy (NCBI): domain Eukaryota; kingdom Metazoa; phylum Chordata; class Chondrichthyes; order Torpediniformes; family Narcinidae; genus Narcine; species Narcine bancroftii. The sequence goes on along the minus strand of NC_091474.1, from coordinate 237,859,775 downwards.
AGTTAGTAAAACAAAAGAAAAGGGAGGTCCCCCCCCCCCCACCAGAGTCACTGAGTGCTCGTAGATTCACCCCCTGTGCTCCAACAGCCTCTGCAGGCTGCACGAGACTCCAGTTCAGTTTAAGCCATTGGCAATCTCCAATAATATGAGGATGCTTTCAGTGCCCAGGGCCCTTCGGGGGGTGGGGTGGGGGGAGGGCCCTTCTTGCCCTCAGCACCCTCTTGAATCCCGGTGCCGGTACCTGGTTCTCTCGAGCCAGTCTCCAGGAGATCGCAGCCTGGTGTGAATCCTTTGGCCTCAAGTCGCCAGCAGCTTGCCGCTTGTGTGTGTGTGTGTGTGTGTGTGTGTGTGTGTGTGTGTGTGTGTGTGTGTGTGTGTGTGTGTGTGTGTGTGTGTGTGTGTGTGTGTGTGTGTGTGTGTGCCCTTCAGTCACGGAGTCCCTTTGCCAGTCCGCCACAGTGGTTGTTTCCTCCTCAGCAGGGGGCATTCTCCCCCCTGTTACTGACCCCCATGAGGCCACTGCAGTTCACAGGCGCCACAGTGGTTGTCTCCTTCTCAGCAGGGGGCGTACTCCCCCCCCCACCCCGTTACTGACCCCCCGAGGCCACTGCAGTTCACAGGCGCTGTCCAGACCCTGTGGTCACAGGATTTAAAATCAAATATCATCAGCTCCTTTAACAAGATGTTTAAAGCCTGAGCGGAGCCGTTGGCAGCAGCAAAGGGTGGTAGGACCCGTCAGGGAAGCGCTGGGCCTCCGCTTCGTGATCTCCTGGGACTGCACCAGTGGCAACGTTGCCATTACAGCAACTCTGGCAACACCGCCATATATTTTCCCAGCATTGACGTAATATTCCATCCAGAGGAACCTTCTCAAAGCTGAAAGTGGTAACGTAAAAACAAACTACAGGTCGTGTACCCCTTATCCGAGGTTCCGAAATCCAAGATGCTCCAAAATCCCAAACCTTTTGAGCATCGAGAAGACGCCACAAGTGGGTGCCAGCTTTTTCACTGCCCATCGTCTCCGCCAGATCTATCCTGCTTTACTCACATCCAGCAGAATTTCTAGTGTACGGGTGCATTTATCTTCTTTCATAAACAGAGATTGTTTTTGTTTGGTTAAGTGCAAAACATTATCTACATTATTAAACATCTTATTCCAAATACCGAAAAAAATCCACAATCGGAAACGTTTCTGGTCCCATGCATTTCGGATAAGAGGTACTTGACCTGTACTGGAAAACCTCAGCGGTATACTTTATTCAGGAAAGATGATGATACATAACCAATGTTTCAGGCTTAAGGCCCTCATTAAGGTGTGGAAAAATGACGGGCAGGTGCCCAAACAGAACGGTGGGGCGGGAGGAGGAGTACGGTCCCAAAGGCAGGAGATAATGGAAAGAGGACCCAGCAGCAAAGGGCTGGGGGGCAGGGGGGCAGTTGGAGTAGAGGTGGCTCTGGGAGTAGAGAGGGAAGGGGTGGAGACCTAAGGGAAAGAAGCCAAGAGAAAAGGGAAGGGAGAGCAGGTTAGCAGAAAACGGAGCAGTCGATGGTTGGAGAGTACCCAGATGGAAAATCAAGTGAGTAACGCTCGTTTAAAGCCCAAATTTGTGAAACAAACAGCAGTACAAGATTCAGGAAACCAGTTCATCGAAAAGACGGTCACACATCACTGATTGATTGATTGATTTAACTTGAGCCACTGGTATATAAACTATTGCAGCGAGGATTACTGGCTGATCCTCAGAAAACAATCTTGGACTTAATCATTCTGAACTCTTGAAGGAGAAACATTTGCTCAGATGAAAGTATTTATGTTCAGTGCGTGGCCGGGTGGAGTGAGGAGGCTGGCTCGGAGGCCAAGGAGTTTTGTCTTCTGTGGAAAAGAATATTTTATTAAATCAAGAGAATGCGTGGACTGGCTAAAATGGTAACCCAAAATACCAGAGGCAGATCTGCTTGTTAAAGAGGATTCCTAAAAGATTATTTTGGGTTTCTATTTTCTTTTGTTATGTCTGCTTTTTTTGAAAAAAATCAAACAGAGGAATACCACCAGATCAGGCACCATCCACGGAGGGAGTAAAAACGCGCAGTAAATGCTGGAGGAACTCAGCCGGTCTCGCGGCAGCCACAGGAGGCAAAGGTACATTGCCGACATTTTGGACCTGAGCCTTTCCTCAATGTACAGTAAAATCCCTGGAATCCGGAATTCAAGCACCAGAAATCCCAAGCAAACAGCGATAAACCGCCTCCCCCCCCACCCCCGCAGGAAGTAAATAAATAAGTCATTTTAAAATAAATTAAAATATATAAAATGAAATTAAAGTTTCAAATTGTAGAAGTAAATGTTCTAAGTTTAATTTCAGACACACACCACGGTAACAGGCTATTTTGTCCTGCGGGTCCGTGCCGCCCAACTTACACCCAATTAACCTACGCCCCCGGTACATTTTGAATGGTGGGAGAAAACTGGAGACACAGGAAGAGCGTACAAATTCCTGACAGACAGCGTGGGATTGGAACCCTGGTCCCGATTGCTGGCGCTGTAAGGGCCTGGCGCTAACTCCCACGCTGCCAAATTTTCTCCAAAGCAACGTTCAACCTCTTGGTGAAGATGGGAGCCAACTTTCAGCCATTGGAGGGCGCCCTGTTTGAACAAAGTTTCAATAAAGTTTGAATGAAATGGCGGCGCCCAGGCTGATGATTCGGCCGATGCCGGTCGCCGCCGCTGGGACGATTCTCCCAAAGTGATTCCCTATCCCTCCCTCAGAAGAGCCTTTACATTTATTAGTATATTAATAAGGCTTTATCTGTAAATGTCGGGGAGTGGCAGGGTTAGTGCACTGCTGTTACAGCGCCAGCGACCGGGGTTTGACTTTAAATTTAAGGTTTGTAAGTTACGGGGATTACCTGATTAAAGTGAACTTTAGATAATTAAGGACTACAATGATGATTTAAAAAAAAAATTACTTTTTGTCTTTTAAACTATTTATTTTTAATGCAGGTGTATTTGATAGACATTGTAGGAGTGTGTCTCAGGCAAGCAGAAAATTCACCTATCCGGCATCTGCAATCCCCGTAGGTGCTGGATACCGGGGATTTAATTGTATGAGCAAAAAGCAGGCAAGCACCTTAATTAAAGACTGGAAGGAACGTGGGAAGAATGGGAGGAAGAGGAGTGCAGACCAACTGACAAAAGGTGTCAATTGGATATGATAGGAGAAAAGGTGAGAATCAGTTCTGTGAAAGGAGACAGAATGAAAATGGAAAAGAGAGCAAGAGACAGAATGAGAGGGAAGGAGACAGGGGGACTAAGATGGGGGGAGGGGGGGGCTTAAAGCTAGGAAAGACACGTGGCTATGGAGGCGAATCTGAGTGAGAGCAGCAGGTGCTGAGGGAAGGGGTGGATGGACAACTAAGGGAAAAAAGATGGGGGAAAGGGAAGGGAAGGGGAGAGGAGAGCAGGTTAGCAGAAACCAGAGAAGCTGATGTCAATACCATCCAGTTGGAGAGTGCCCAGATGGAAAAATCAGGCATTGCTCCTCCAATTTATGAGTGGTCTTGGTGGGATAGAACATGGACAGACATGTGGCCGTGGGAGCGGGACACAGAGCTGAAATGGTTGGCCACAGGAAAGTCCCTGTCACTGATGTGGACAGAGTGAATGTGCTCAATGAGGCGATCTCCCAGTCTGCGTACAGACTCTCACAGAGCGCCCTTTGAAGAGGGGAGGAGAATGTCTTCAGGGTGGGCATTGCCTGAAGAGATTTTGCAGTGGAGCCAGTAAATGGAATGAAACACAGAAGAGAAACAGTCAGTCCAGATTTCCAAGTCTAGGATGGGGTGCACAAAGGAGGTAGTGGGGGACATCTTGGGCAGGGCCAAGAGCTGACAGATTATAGGACAAACGGAGGCTTGAGAGGTGGAGTGGAGGAGACCACAGGGGTCAGTGGAGCAGGGGTTGAGATTGAGAGAAAAGTGAACACAGGAGCAGGTAAAGGACAATTTGTCCTATACACCTACTGAGATAAAGTTTGCTGACTTGTTTAACGTTGGGTTGGGGGGCCGGTGGGGGTAGGGGTGTTAGAGCTGCTTCCTCTCAGCATCAGTGTGTGTGCTCCACCATCAGCAGATGTGTCTTTAACGTCCAAATACCATTCGGCCCTCCTTCAGTGCATCCCCAAGCAAATCCCATTCACCTCCTGCCGCCAGGAAGCCCGGACTATGTAAGAATCAGGAGGAAGAGAAACAGGAGACCATTCTGGCCCTCATGACTACTTTGCTATCCGATGAGATTGTGGCTGACCTGATTCCTCAGTGACACTGTCCTGATAACCAGTGGTACAGCAAGGGGGTGGATTCAAATACCCTTCACATCAGTGATGCCAGAGTCCGAATGGGCAACACTCTAGCCGAACACCGGTGCTCTATCCTGAGATCCAAGCAGGAACACTTGCTTACCAGCCATTTTAAATCCCTTCACCATTCCCACACAGATGTAATGGTCCATGGCATCTACCCTTGTGAGAATTAGGTCAAAAGTAAACGCAACATCTTCTGCCTGAATTTTCCAATTTAATGCATCCCCTATCGTCTTCCACCGTTTCTTTCGTTCTCTCCTTCACTTGGCCCTGATCAACATTGTAAATGGACTGGCCTCAACCACCTCATCCAACAGCTTGTTCCATGCGCCCACCACCCTCTGTGTGCAAAGGTAGACGGTTATCCTTCTGGTTTCCGTTATGAGCAGCGCGGTTAACAGAGCCATTAGCAAAATGCTCTTACAGCGCCAGCGACCCAGGTTCAAGTCCACTGCTATCTGCCGAGAGTTTGAATGTTCTTCCCATGTCTTTGTGGATTTTCTACGGGTACTTGGTTTCCTACCACCATACAAAAGGGATTGTATGTTAATTTGGGTGTAATTGGGTGGCATGGGTTTAAATGGCTGGAACTGGTTTCTACCGTGCTGCAAAAACAAATTTAAAAATCTTTCCAGCTTCAACTTAAAATATATCCTGCTGGATCAGTTAGAACAGAGGGAGCGATAACCCCACCGTGGTGGTCGGTGAAGACAGAGGGAGCAATAACCCCACTGCGGTGGTCAGTGAAGACAGAGGGAGCGATAACCCCACCATGGTGGTCAGTGAAGACAGAGGGAGCGATAACCCCACCGTGGTGGTCAGTGAAGACAGAGGGAGCGATAACCCCACTGCGGTGGTCAGTGAAGACAGAGGGAGCGATAACCCCACTGCGGTGGTCAGTGAAGACAGAGGGAGCGATAACCCCACTGCGGTGGTCAGTGAAGACAGAGGGAGCGATAACCCCACTGCGGTGGTCAGTGAAGACAGAGGAAGTAATAACTTCTGACTGGTAGTAAGCATGAAGTCTCTACTCTGGTGGTCAGTAGTGAAAAGCAGAGGGACTGTTGATCAGCGAGGACCAGACCCAGCCTACCCCAACCAAGGGAGTGATGACCGCACTGGAAACATACCAGGCAGGAAGCCAACCTTTCTGAAGATCAAAGAACTCTGACCTTTGACTCCGAGAATCCAGCAACAACATCTGCGAGCTACCCCAAAAGTGATGGATAGTGACTTGGACTTGGATGGATGATCACAAAGTTAAACATGACATTATTGTGTGTGTGTGTGTGTGTGTGTGTGTGTGTGTGTGTGTGTGTGTGTGGGTGTGTGTGTGTGGGTGTGTGTGTGTATGTGTGTGTGTGTGTGTGTTTGTGAGTGTGTGTGTGTGTGAGTGTGTGTGTGTGAGTGTGTGTGTGTGTGTGAGTGTGTGTGGGTGTGTGTGGGTGTGGGTGGGTGTGTGTGTGTGAGTGTGTGTGTGTGAGTGTGTGTGTGTGTGAGTGTGTGTGTGTGTGTGAGTGTGTGTGTGTGTGTGTGTGTGTGTGTGTGTGTGTGTGTGCTGTATTTGCACTGGGATTTGTCTTGCGTTCATTTGTTTGTCCCACAAAGCCACACAGCACCCAGGTAAAACAGGGTTAGGGAGATGTTGGTCTAAGGGCTAACAAAGAGAAGGAACAATATTTTAGACGCCCCTGGGCGAGCTTTAATGAGAATCTCCCATTCAGCTTGGCCACCACTTTCCTTTCCCTTCTCTTTAGAGGCTCACAAAGAGGTCCTATCCATCGTCAAAAAGGTCAGTCCTCTCCGAAGCATTGAGTGCCCTTGGTCCCCGCCACCTCCTCCTATGCTGTCTCCTCCTGTACCCACTCACCCAACCCTAATCTCCAGAGCTGGGCAGCCTCCTGTCCGTTACAGAGATGAACCTGAGCTCCAGGCATCTGAGTCACCCTCCATGCCATTTCCCCCTATCCCCGGGTGCCCGACCCCGATATGATCAGGAGGGCCGTCAGAGCCCCTTGGGAGCCCTGCTTGCCATCAGCACCCTTTCCTAATCCCAGGATCCCACTGGAAGTCGGTGAACATTTCTTCTCTCAGGCCAATCGAGAATAAGGCTGAAGCCAAGACTTGGAAGAACCCAGGAGCCAGCTGGAGATCATGGTGCGAATAAAGCCTGCAATCTATCCTTTGGGTATTTGCCAGCATCTAATTACTTTTGCTGACATTAATTAATGAAAGTTGCTGTGTTCTGCAGATCTAAAAGAATTGTCTCAGAGTTGTTTCATTCCCCTCCCCCAACAATACTAATGATCACTCGTCCATCAATGCAAAGGGTGAAATTCCCCTCGTGGTAGCCAGATACAGTGTACTTCAGCACCTCATTATTTGCCTGCTACCTTATTATCAACATAGAACATTCATTAAGTCCTTTTATTGTGTGTGTGAAGGGAAGTGTCACAGTTCTTCAGAGAAGCAGCAGAGCTCTGATTGATTCCTGGGGAAATGAGGTTTGGTACATTTCATTAACAAATTCACAGTTGTGTAGCGGCTGGGAAATCAAATATGTTCTGTGGTATGGATCTGACTGGTGATCTGTCAGCTTTTCTCTCTCTCTCTCTCTCTCTTTCTCTCTCTCTCTCTCTCTCTCTCTCTCTCTCTCTCTCTCTCTCTCTCTCTCTCTCTCTCTCTCTCTCTGTCCACTGGTACAAGGGCACTGGATCCAAATGAGAAGTCTTTTGGATGGTGCGCTGTTGGCTCCATTCCTTTATGTTGGGATTAGATTGATGCCTCCTGTTTACCCGGGCAGAACAAGGTCCATGTAACCCGAGCAGGTTTTTGGTGCAGGCACTGCCCGTCGTGATCTCAGAAAAAAAAACACGAGGACAGCTCCAAAGATGAGCTTGGATGGCAACAGAAGTGTGGCGATACAACCACTGCTCTGGGCTGCGTGCCCACCAGCCTGCAGCAGGGGGTGACCTCTGTATCTGCAGTAAGACCACCTGGGAGGCTGACTCCACCTGGCTGGCTGTCAATCATCGACCTGTCTATAGACTTGAGCCGGCCCCTCCTGGTCCAGTCACATGTGGAGCTATCGGGACTACTACTGGTGAATAACAGAGTTTAAGTGGATTAAAGCCTGTAGTAGTCTTTTCTGTGTTTTGTGTCTGGTTGCTGCACCACAGTGCACCACACACACAGACACACCCATTCACACACACACACACACACACACACACACACACACACACACACACACACACACACACACACACACACACACACACACACACACACACATCCATGCATATAAACACCTATGCAAATACAATGAGAGAGGGAAAGGAATATAGTCAGTGATTCTGAGAGATTGAGTCAATGAGTGGGGGAGATTCAGCGAAGAAGGGAGGGAGAGTGAATCAGGAAGGAAGATACAGTAAAGGTGAGGAGGGATAAAGAGCGAGTGAGAGTCGAGGGGTGGAAGTCCATGGGTGAGGAGAGATGGAGAGAGAGGGAGAGAAGAATGACTGGGCATCTTATAGAAATATACAATTATAGAAGGGATCAATAAATAAGGCAAGAAAGTTGTTTCCTCTGGTAGGTGAAACTAGAACACAGGTTTAGGGGAGTCGGGTGGAAATGAGGAGTCATTGAGAGAGAGAGAGGAAGTCAGTGAGGATGGAAGAGAGGGAATCAGTGAGTGAGAGCATGGGCCTGTGAGAGAGGAAGATTCAACGGAGGTAGGATTCACTGAGAGAGGCCGCCAAAGATGGTAAACGAGAGAGGGACAGAAGGAAGAGAGAGGAAGAGAGGGTGTCAGTGAAGAGGAAGAGAATGCTAATTGTGTGAGGGTGGGGCAGCACTCAGCACCGGCCATGAGAAAGAATCCAAACATGTTAGAATTGATAATATCCACATTTGAGACAGTTCATTGACCCAGTCATTGCATGGTTTGTTTCTCTATAAACAATGCTGCCTTACTGCCTGAGCCTTTCTGACTGATAAATCTGGGGAGAGCAGACAGGCTTGTCCTGAGCCACTGTGTATACTGCATAACTAGTTTATTTCAAACAGCTATCAGGCTCTTAAACTGCCCTAGTTAGACTTATCATAGACTGCTCCAACACTGCAAAAGGACTCTCTGCACTGTTGCAAAATCACTTTTATTTTCCTTGAGCAAGGATAACTAAATATTTATGATGTATCCTTTGCATTTATTATCTATCATTTGCTCTCCACTCAGCTCTGGACCACTTAGAAAACAGCCACTCATACATTCAGATGCTCTTCATTGACTGCAGCTCAGACTTCAATACCATTATTCCCTCAGGGCTGGTCAACAAGCTCCAAACCCTGGGCTTCTGCACCCCCCTCTGCAACTGGATCCTTGACTTCCTCATCGGAAGACCACAGTTAGAACGAATTGGAAGTAATATCTCCTCCTCGCTGACTATCAACACAGGCACATCTCAAAGATGCGTGCTTGGCCCACTGCTCTACTCATTATACACCCATGACTGTGTGGCCAGGCACAATTCCAACGCTACCTACAAGTTTGCCGATGACACCATTGGCAGAATCGCAAACGGCAATGAGGAAGCCTACGGGAGGGAGAGAGATCAGCTCGTTGAGTGGTATCACCCCAATAACCTTGCGCTCATTGTTAGCAAAACCAAGGAGATCATTGTGGACTTCAGGAAGAAGTCAGGAGAACGTGAACCAGTCCAAATCTAGGGCTCTGCAGTGGTGAAGGCCAAGAACTTCAAATTGTTGAGTGTCAGCGTCTCTGAGGATCTGGCCCGGAGTCTCCATGTTGATGCAATCATGGAACGGTTCACCAGTGCTTTGTGAGGCGTACTACTCGGGAAAGGAAAAAATCTTCAGACGGTTATTAATTCAGCCTGCGATGTTACAGGCACCAGTCAAGGACATCCACATGAGGCGGTGTCTTAAGAAAGCAACCTCTATCCTCAAGGACCCCCCTCCCCCCACCACCCAGGCCATGCCCTCTTTGCTCTGCTACCATCGGGATACTGATACAGGAACATGAAGACGAGCAGTCAGTGGCACAAGGATGGATTCATCCCCGCTGCCACCAGATCCCGGATTAATTAATGAACCGAAGGCAATGTCTTACATTGAGTTTTTCTTGCAATTTTTTAGTTATTTTGTACGGTGGTTTATATGAATGTTTGGACTGTGACGCTTTTGCAAAACACCGAATTTCACGACAAGTGCATGACAATAAATTCTGATTCTGATATCTTTAATTTAATGTACACCATTGTAGATTTTTTTAATATAAAGTAACTATTTGGCTGCAGCATAGACATATAACATTACAGCTCTGTACAGGCCCTTCGGCCCACAATGTTGTGCCGTCCCGTGTAAACCTAATCCACAACAATCTAATCTTTCCCTACCTCACACCCATAACCTTCTATTTTACTTACAGCCATGTTCTTAGAAACTTTTGACTGTCCCTTTTGTACCATCCCCCCCCCCCCACTAAACTCCGTCAAGTAAGAAATTCAAAGCAAGTGCACACTTACAATGTTTAGTGTCCGCTAATAAAATTGCTCTCGGAATCGCTGCCTTTCAATTCAAAGTTCAGATCAATTGATTCCCATGCTGGTCTGCAAAACCTACTTGACAAAATCCCTTCAGCCCTTTTAAACGATGCTATATGAATGCAAATGCTCTCTCCAGGCATCTAAACCTTTTCCTGAACTCGGTGACAGATGGGACCCCATTAGAGTTTTGAAGGACTCTGGAGATATTTGGAATTACATTGGTCATACATGGGTTGGTGAGGTGTGGGCATCACACCTGGGGAAGTAAGGCTGCAGAAAAGCTCTCAGTGGGAATCCTGATGGTGTGGGAATGCTGGCAGCACTCATAGACTTTGAAGTGACAAGCAAGAATGGCATGGTATTTGTAGTGGTGAGTGCAGTGGCGTTACAGCGCCAGCCACCAGGGATTGAATCCTGCGGTGCCTGCAAGGAGTTTGTACTTTCTCCCATGTCTGCGTGGGGGTTCCAGTTTCCGCGCGCTGTTTCAAAAACATACCGGAGGTTGTAAGTCATTTGGGTGTAATTGGGTGACACGGGCTCGTGGGCTGAAAGGGCTGGTTACCGTGCTGTATGTCGAAATTTTTAAAAACGTGAAAGAATCCTTCACCAGGTATGATATAACAATGAAATTTGAGAGGTGCAGTGAACAAGGGTAGGCTTTTGCTTTGCTTGTCTGTCAGTCTCATCCCCATTCTCTTCCCTTCTCCCCACAACCTTTAACATCCTTACTAATCAAGAACCCATCAGCCTCTGCTTTAATCAACACAATGACTTGGCCTGCACAACCGTCTGTGGCAATGAATTCTGCAGATTTCCCACCTTAAGGGGGTGGGAGGGGGGAGAGATGGGTCTGTGAATGGAGAAGGAAGGGGGTGGAGAGCTGGAGAAAAGGAGACAGAGGGGTAAGGTCCAGCGGAAACTGGGGAAGTCATATTTCGTTGGTTGGAGAGCACCCCAACGAAATATGAGGTGTTGCTCTTTCATTTCACGAGTGGTCTTGGTTTGGCAGTGCATGAGACCAAGGGCAGAAATATCGACGTGGGGGGTGGGGTCCAGAAGTGAACTGGTTGGCCACTGGGAGATTTCCTCAGAGCTGATCTGATCTGAGATGTTTCTCATTCCGTGAACGCTTTCCTGACTGACTGAGTTCTTCCGGTATTTCCATTTTAATTGCAATGAGAGAACAGTACTCTCGAAATCCAACTCCTTTTCAGCAAAGGGAGGCCTAACTATCGCTTCGGACTGGCCGCCGGGCCGTAAAATGCCCGATCAAGCCGATCCGGTGAAACGACTCTGTTCCCGAAGCCTGTTAACTGCGATGAGAAGCAGGCAGCCTCTGGACTGGATGGGATTGTCCTGTCAGGAGCTGGAATGGATCAGAAGGGCCAAATGCTCTCCTTCTCCACTTCTGTGGGCAAAGCAGGCCAACTGGGTCACCTGCCTCTCTTTTCCCTTCCTTCGCCTCTCTTCCTTTGGTCTGGTCTCCTGGGACCGCTCTGGTAACTTTGGAAGATTGCCACTCATGTTAAGCCTCTTTTAAATGGGATGCAAGTCCACTAGATCCTTTTAGTTATCTGATAATATCAGGTAATTTTGTGATATGGTTGAAAAGTCATTGTTGACTGCAGGGACACTGATAATCCCTTCAGTTAGAGCCATGCAAAACATCATCCATCATACCTCTCTTTTCACTTAACCCGTTTTACTGTCCTGCACTTCAAGGATCTTCTATTAAAATGTAATAATACGAAAAAGAACTGTAATACTTATGATGTACGTCAACTTTTTCCTGCCGTCAAAGAGTCGGCGTGATCATTGCCCTTACAATCGAAGGGGAAGCAGGAGAGAGTCCCTTCAGAGACACTGAGTGTCCGTGGATTTGCCTCTGGTGTTTCTACAGACACAGGCTCCCGTTGAAACCATTGGCAACCCGAGCTCTGGATCCGAACCTCTGACGTGATCAGGAAGTCTTCAACGTCGGGGACCTTCGGGGGCCAGCTTGCCCTCATTAACTCCACCCACCCAGCGGTATCTCTCTCTCACCTATGCACTGGAGGCCAGCATGTCAACGGGAGGAAACCGGAGCCCCCAGATGAAATGGCCATTCACAGGGAAGGGGACCAAGGCAGTGAGGTGAGGCTGTGTTGACCGATGTAAACTCCATGACAATCCAATTCTTCCCAACTCATGCCTGAAATCCTCTATTTCTCAAGCACCAATCTGCTTCTCTAAGAGTCTTTTGAATGTCCCTATTGTACCAGTCTCCACCATCAACCCTGGCAATGCATTTCAGACACCCACTACTCCCTGTGCAAAATAACTTACATCTGATGCCTCCCCTAAACTGTCCTCCACTCACCTTAAACAGATGCCCTCAGGTATTTGCTACTGTCACTCTGGGTGAAAGGAGCTGATGGTCCATCCTATCTAAACCTCTCATAATTATATGTACCTCCATTAAATCACCTCTCATCCTTTATTGCTTAAAGAGGCATCAATAGATAGATGGTCAAAATCTATTCTCCCCATGCTAAGGAGATAAAAAAAACAAAGGTATTTTTGATCACAGGGAGGTTGGTTGCTATCTGGAACTCACTATCAGAGGATTTGTTTGTGTTAGATACAGTCACAATGTTGAAGAGGCATTTAGACAGAAACCAACAAGGATATAGACCTAATATGGAAAAACAGGACGAGTGCAGCTAGGAGAAAGGACAACAGAAATATGATGGTCCAAAAGGCCTGTCTCTTTGCTGTACAATTCCATGACTGATATAGACATGAAAATCTGCAGATGCTGGGGTCTAGAGCAGTGCACAAAGAGAAACTCAGCAGGTCATCCAGCATCCGTGGATCGTGAAAGGTGGTCGTCTTTACTTCACTGTTGCGCATTCCATGACTTGAGGCACGATTTATTTCTTATAAATTTGTGCACTGGTTTGGGGGAACTGCAGCGAACAATGGCAGAAACATGCCTCAGTTGCTCAGAAAATCAAAGCCCCAGCCTATGTGCTGTTAGTCATTGAGGAGAAGAGTCACAGGGAACACAATTTTGCGGGGACTTGAAACCCACAGAGATAAGGGTGGGAGGGATTTTATTCACACCAGGAGCAATCCTTAGTGAGTGAAAAACAAAATGTGTTCTTGCAAATGAAAGCCAATTGCCCATTATTCCTTGTGATGTACGTTGGTTTGCCAACGTGATATCCCATCAGAGCATGCGCTGGCATTACATCCGTTAACTTGCAAGGAGCAGCACGCATTTTTGGCGCGGGGGAAAAAAGCCCGGAATAATTGCGGTATCGCAGTAGAGCGATCTGAAAAAAGCGCTAAATTAGTGGGCCTACAGGAGCAGAGCCCCAAGGGAGATCGCAGGAGTGCGATCCACAAAATGGAATCAAACCCCCCTCCCCCGAGTGAGGCCTCCAGAGAAGGAGGGGAGTGGCAAAAATTCTGGGATTGCTGGTGGGAGGTTCCCAGGTCCCGACGAGGGGATGCCACGATGTAGCCCTCTGGAGACAGAGGTGTACCGGAAAAGGTTCGGAACAACCAGCAGGAGGCTCCCAGATCCCAATGAGGGGCTGGGGCAGAGGCAGGGTGGCAAGAGCCTGAGGAGGAAGGCCTCCAAAAAGAGCCCCTGTAGCGTTTCATTAGTGTCAAAAATCCAGCGGGCCTGCTAGGGCGCAGTGTCCCGGCTGGGAAGCAGCAAGACTGATCTACCTCCGTTGGGAGTGGGATCAGGTGGCAGTGGCCTACCTTTGTTGAAGGTGGGGTCCCAGGCTGGCTGCACCGACATGGTTTCGTTGAAGTTGGGGTCTGAAAACGATAGCAGCAATGCCGATCTATCTCTGCTGGGGGTGAGATCAGACAACAGAGATCTACTTTCACTGAAGGTGGGGTCCAAGTCTGGCTGCACCGACCTGGCTTCGTGGAAGCCAGGGCCTCAAAAAGCAAGCAGTGATACCATTATGCCACTGTATGAGACGATTGGACTTCAGTGCATGGAGTGGCAGTGAGGGGGAGTACCCCGCATAAGAGCAGGTAGGACCTGAGCCAAACTTAACATGTCGTGTAATGAAGCCGTCCACTTGATGGGTGAGAATAACCAGAAAAAGCCTGAAAAAGGGCGTGGTCTCTGCACGACGGGCACCCACTTGATCAGGGCCCGAGAGTAAGGCCTGCCAGAGAGCAGATGCCTTGACCAGCGACGTAATTGTATGTTGTCTGGACAAATTGGTGGAACTGTTGACAGCCATGGCGAGCAGGTTTCCTACGCTATCAGAGCAGGGGGAGGACATTAATGATTATACATGGGAAGATGATGAAGGGCCAGTAATGGAGGCTGAGTCACCCAAATCCCCATACACTGCTCAGGCCAGTCAGGAGGAGAATATACTGGCTATTGCCACAAAGTTTGCAGCACCAAAGGGTATTTCACCCTTATCAGCCAGCCACTAGAGGGTGATATTGCGGGGTCAATAACTTATATGGTATCGAATGCTTTTCAGGAGATGGTACTAGAAGAATCCATCAAGAAGTACCCCTGCCCTGTTAACAGCCCTCTGTTGGAGGAGCCCAAGGTAAACCCTGTGGTATGGAACAATTTGAAGGTCCCCATAAGGACAAAAGACATGAAAATGACCTCAGGGGTCACTGGTTAAAGGTATCACTGCATTTGCACAAATGCTCTCACATGATTTATAAGACACCCAACAAGATGCTCTAGGGCTGTTATCCGATGCAAACTATGAACCAAATGCCTTCAGGAAGGAGCTGATTAAGCCCAACCTAAATGTAAGATACACTCATTTGTGCAGACCATCTAAACCTGTAACAAAATTTCTATTTGGTGACGATCTCAGCAAACAGGTGAAGGATTTGAACGAGCAGCAGAAAGCGGTGGCTGGTATGGTCAGAGGTCCGAGAGCACAGGCAAGAAAACCTGTTATGTTTCACCCTTATTGGAGGTATTCAGGGGAATTTAAGCGGGTTATCTGAGGCAGTTTCCTGCTCCAAGTGGTTACAGCCATTGGGGTGGGGCTTCTTTAGGGCAATGCCCTCCATGGAGACAGCGGCAGAAGAAATTTCCCATTCAAGGTGCTTCGCGGAGGTGGGCCCAGAATGCTCCAGCTTGCAGATTAAGCGGGTTGAGGAAGTGAACGCTACGGATTTACAGTCAGGTACTCTTGATAATTACAAGGCTTTAATGGTTGGCGGTCGATTAATGCTATTCTGTGACAGGTGGCGTCTGTGACACTGATGCTTCTATTCAGCAGACAGAGAAAGGGTATAAAATTGAATTTGATCCACAGAAATCCCCTCCGATCAGAAGGAAGGGTCTAAATACATATATATGCAGACCACAACTGACAGAGGCTGTACGTTCTGAGATCATGGCATTAAAAAAGAAAAACGTTATTGAATGTTGTAGCCGTGCAAAACATGAGTTTGTA
The DNA here is from genome assembly GCF_036971445.1 of Narcine bancroftii. Lineage (NCBI taxonomy): Eukaryota > Metazoa > Chordata > Chondrichthyes > Torpediniformes > Narcinidae > Narcine > Narcine bancroftii. Next base: position 237,844,397 of record NC_091474.1, on the reverse strand, counting down.
TCAAACATCTTAACATGACCCAAAAGAAGTGGCGGCACTAGAGTGATACTGGATCTATCAGATCTTAATAAATATGTCTTGTTCAGGCATTTTAAAATGGATAACATATCTTCTATATGCTATTACATGGTCTTGATAGACGCATATTATTTGGTCATGATCTGCCCACATCACAGGAAGTTCTTAACGTTTTCCTGGTAGGGGATAAGCCACTGAGCTACAAACTCTCACAGTGGGGATCCAACGTACATTGCAGAGAATAATGAAGACTTAAATGAGCACTTACCTGTGTGAAGTTTGATGATTATTATTTGAGCAAAGGGAGTTGGTGAGTTGATGTGCCCACCTCGCTCTGCCCTCTTTTTTCTTGTTTATGGACAAAGGTGTTTTGGTTGCAATAAACATGCTCAGTCACAGGTTCGTGTTACAGTTGGTTCATTTAATTTAGCGCATTTAAGTTCAGTGGCTTCTCCCTTCTGGACTGTAAAGGAATGGCTGCGCATGGGATCTCACGTTGACTCACCAACTCCCATTGCTTGAATGATAATCATCAAACTTCGCCCAGGTAAGTGCTCGTTTAACTCTTATAATTGGGGCTTGGACTAAACTTTCCACAGGCACTGGTATCGGGTACTGGGTAACACCAGCCAAAATAAAGACAATACTGAGGAAATGTTCTAAAAGCTTGATTGCTCAGGAATTGCGTTGGTCTGGATTCTCGGAGAATTTAAGGAGAATAAACAGGTAAATTTTGATACTTATTAATGAAACCTTTTTTTTCATACAAAATATGAAGTACAAAAAGACCTCAAATATTTTATTTTACATTTCTGTGACTTCCACCTGGTCATTTGTTGCTGCTGTGCACCTGTGCCGACCACACACACAAAGGTCGAGATTTTTTGAGAAGTCCAGATTCTCGGGTAGTCCGGATTTCAAGCGAGACCTTTTGAGAAGTCCAGATTTCAAGCAAGACTTTTTGAGAAGTCCAGATTCTCGGGTGGTCCGGATTTCAAGCAAGACTTTTTGAGAAGTCCGGATTCTCGGATGGTCCGGATTTCAAGCGAGACTTTTTGAGAAGTCCAGATTTCAAGCAAGACTTTTTGAGAAGTCCAGATTCTTGGGTGATCCGGATTTCAATCAAGACTTTTTGAGAGGTCCGGATTCTCGGGTGGTCCGGATTTCATGCGATCTTGGGTAGTCCGGATTTCAAGCAAGACTTTTTGAAAAGTCTGGATTCTCAGATGGTCTGGATTTCAAGCGAGACTTTTTGAGAAGTTCGAATTCTCGGATGGTCCGGATTTCAAGAGAGACTTTTTGAGAAGACCAGATTTCAAGCAAGACTTTTTGAGAAGACCAGATTTTTGGGTGGTCCGGATTTCAAGCAAAGCGTTTTGAGAAGTCTGGATTCTCGGATGGTCCGGATTTCAAGCGAGACTTTTTGAGAAGTCCAGATTTCAAGCAAGACTTTTTGAGAAGTCCAGATTCTTGGGTGATCCGGATTTCAATCAAGACTTTTTGAGAAGTCCGGATTCTCGGGTGGTCCGGATTTCATGCGATCTTGGGTAGTCCGGATTTCAAGCAAGACTTTTTGAAAAGTCTGGATTCTCAGATGGTCTGGATTTCAAGCGAGACTTTTTGAGAAGTTCGGATTCTCGGATGGTCCGGATTTCAAGCGAGACTTTTTGAGAAGTCCAGATTTCAAGCAAGACTTTTTGAGAAGTCCAGATTTTTGGGTGGTCCGGATTTCAAGCAAAACTTTTTGAGAAGTCTGGATTCTCGGATGGTCCGGATTTCAAGCGAGACTTTTTGAGAAGTCCAGATTTCAAGCAAGACTTTTTGAGAAGTCCAGATTCTTGGGTGATCCGGATTTCAATCAAGACTTTTTGAGAAGTCCGGATTCTCGGGTGGTCCGGATTTCATGCGATCTTGGGTAGTCCGGATTTCAAGCAAGACTTTTTGAAAAGTCTGGATTCTCAGATGGTCTGGATTTCAAGCGAGACTTTTTGAGAAGTTCGGATTCTCGGATGGTCCGGATTTCAAGCGAGACTTTTTGAGAAGTCCAGATTTCAAGCAAGACTTTTTGAGAAGTCCAGATTTTTGGGTGGTCCGGATTTCAAGCAAAACTTTTTGAGAAGTCTGGATTCTCGGATGGTCCGGATTTCAAGCGAGACTTTTTGAGAAGTCCAGATTTCAAGCAAGACTTTTTGAGAAGTCCAGATTCTTGGGTGATCCGGATTTCAATCAAGACTTTTTGAGAAGTCCGGATTCTCGGGTGGTCCGGATTTCATGCGATCTTGGGTAGTCCGGATTTCAAGCAAGACTTTTTGAAAAGTCTGGATTCTCAGATGGTCTGGATTTCAAGCGAGACTTTTTGAGAAGTTCGGATTCTCGGATGGTCCGGATTTCAAGCGAGACTTTTTGAGAAGTCCAGATTTCAAGCAAGACTTTTTGAGAAGTCCAGATTTTTGGGTGGTCCGGATTTCAAGCAAAACTTTTTGAGAAGTCTGGATTCTCGGATGGTCCGGATTTCAAGCGAGACTTTTTGAGGTCCGGATTCTCGGGTGGTCCGGATTTCAAGCGAGACTTTTTGAGAAGTCCAGATTTCAAGCAAGACTTTTTGAGAAGTCCAGATTCTCGGATGGTCGGGATTTCAAGCGAGACGTTTTGAGAAGTCTGGATTCTCAGGTGGTCTGGATTTCTGGCATGTGGATTTTTGGACTTTTAGTGTATTGCTCTAGCACTTGTAAAAATATCAAGCACCAGATGAAAGGCAAAAAAAAAAAAGTTGCGGGATCCAATATTTCCAGCGGTCTGATGAAAACTGACCACATTAAGAAATCACATCAACACCTTAACTTTATTGGAAGGCTGAGGACGTTCAGTCGATGAAGCTCACTAACACCTTTTCTTCCTTGCAAAGCTCAGGAAGTTCCGCATATTGATCACGGGCAGCACGGTTGGTGTAGTGGTCGGGGAAATCCCTTTACAGCACCAGCGAACAGGACCGGAGTTCAAAACTTGGCTGTCTGGAAGGAGTTTGTACATTCTCCCCATGTCACCGTGGGTTTCCCCACCATTTGAAATGTACCGGGGGTTGTAGATTAATTGGCAGCATGGACATGTAAGCCAAAATGTCCTGTTACTGTGCTAAATTTAAAAAAAATGAAAATATCTCCTTCATCCCTTGTCACTTTGGATGGGTGCACCATTGAGAGTATACTTGCTGTATGCATCTCATTGTGGTGGGGGAGCTGCTCTGCTCAAGATCGGAAGAAGTTACAGAAGGTGGTGAATGCAGCCAGGACATCATGCCAACCTCCCGCTCCTCAACTCTGCCTGTCCCTTCTGCTTGCTTTGATATGTAGACGACGTACCAAAGGACCCATCCTACCCTGAAAACAGTCTCTTTGGTTGGGGAAAATGTTCAAGGATGTGACTTCATGCTCCAAGAGGCACAAATGAAGCACCGAAATGCCAGCACGCATAGGCGATAAAGATATATAACCAACAATTTCAGTCTGACCCTTCCTCAAGGTATGAACAAAATGCAGACAGGCACCTGAACACAAAGATTGGGAAGAAGGGAAGAAGGAGCAGGCGGAGCAACACAGAACCGTTACATGCCCAGAGGACCCCAAAACCCAGCAGCAATAGATATTCACCAAAGCAAATGGTTACTTAAATAAAAGTTGCTTTTCATTATCTTTAAACATGAAAACAGGATCACACTTTAAATTATCACTATTGACTCAACTAACCTAATTTAATCCACTTCTAATTCTAAGCGCTCGTGTGTGTAATGTGTGTGTGAGTTTAGAAAAGTTCTTTGGTTCACAGTCCAATCTCACTTCTCATTCCTCCAAGTTCACTGGTTGCAGCCAATTCTTATACTGTGCACAGAATTTGACATTTATAAACTTCACCAGGCTTTGATGCTTGAAAGGGAAATAGTTACCACTCAGGAAGGTTCTTGTCAGTTTTCAGAGATATTTGTTGTTCCAGGACACCTAAAACTGATAACTTTTAAAATCATCCACTTCAGTGTCTTGCCAAAGAAACTTTCCCCCTCTGAGTTCCCCAGATGATAACCTCTTTCTTTCAGGTCACCACAGATTTCATTTTTGTTTCTCTTATTCCAAATGAAACATTAGACAGCCAGTCCTCTCCTCTTGCTTGAACCACAAGGGCTTTGACCAGGCTGAACTAAGCACTCAAAACCTGTCTTCCAAATGGGGTTTTCCACCAGCTTGCCAGCTTGTCCTGTTCCAGTCCCAATTGCTACTGCTGACTGTAAAACTGTAGAACTGTAGAACTGATCTCTTTCTTTCTCTGAGAGAAATCCTGTTTCATTCTCTCTGCTTTCAAAACCACATGACCCTCCTAGAACAGCAAGTTCCACTCCAGACAGAATGCAGCTCGGACAAGTTCTTCCATCTGTTGCCTTTTTGTAAACAACAATCCATTAGTGAAATCTCCTGGGCACTCACCAAAGCTTCTGCAAATATTCTGGGGCTGACACATAGCATGAGCAGAGCTCCAGTATTTTAAATAAGATCCGTTTTAAAGTGTTTGTATGTAACCTACACTAAAAACCTTGCCCCAATTTATCTCCCAAAACCATATCTTTATTCTGTCACAGCACAATTGCACAAAAGGTGTTAATTGGACATGGATAGGAGGGCAGGAGAGGAGAGAATTGATCAGGGTAGGATGTGGCCAAGTGAATGCACAGCTGAAGGAGACAGAGAGCAAGGGAAAGAGAGAGAGAGAGAGAGAGAGAGAGAGAGAGGAAAGGAGACATTGGGATAGGGGAAGGGGTTTAATGGAAACCAGAGAAGTTGATGTTAATGTCATTCAGTTGGAGTAGGTCTGTGCTCCCATTATGGTCTCCTTTACCTTGGAGAGGTTAGACGCAGACTGGGAGATTGCTTCATTCATTGCCCCGTCACCCGCAATAACAGGGTTCTCCCCAGTGGCCACCCATTTCAATTCCCCGCCCCATTTCCAATGTGACGTGTCTGTCCATTGTCTCGTGCACTGCCAGATGGAGACTACCCACAATTCAGAGGGGGAACATCCATCTGGGCACCCTCCAACCGGATGGCACTAACTCCAACTTCGCCGGTGGGAGTAAACTGGAATGCTCGTAGGAAAACCACACAGATACAGGGGAGAAGGTACAAACAACTTTCAGACAGCACCAGATTTGGACCCGGGTCGCTGGTGCTGTAACAGCAGTGTGCTAACCACTCCACTAACTGAGTTGCCCTTTCAAACTTGCTAGACGACTTATGGAACAGATCCTTCTCATTGTTCCAGGTATAATGTGACATTAAACTTGAACACAAGGGAGAACCAATTAATTTTTCAAGTCCAAAACATTTTGTCAGAACTGTTCTGCACTTAAATCTGAACTGCTTTCAATGCATTAATATGCTTCCTCAATGGAAGATACTAATAATGTACTCAGCTCTGAAGATTTAACCAGCTCGCCTGAAAGACAGCAGCCACTACACTGCAGAGTCCCCTCACCATAGCAACAACCAGAAGTGGCTCTTTAACTTTCCGTAGCAGGACTTAAACCCCAGCCTTCTACAAGGCTAGTCTCCAAGCTACTGAAAACACTAATTGCAGAAGCTCCATCCCAGAATAAAACTCCTTGACCCTTGACTAGACCACCTACAGCTTCCCCGCCAAGTTCTAATTATAGATATATATACATATAAAGAGCGCCATGGTTGGCACGACACCTTTACAGCACCAGAAATCGGGACTTGGATTCGAATCTCGTGCTGTCTGTAAGGAGTTTGTACATTCTCCCCCTGCCTGTGTGGGTTTTCTATGGTGATTCCGGTTTCCTCCCATCATTCAAAAAGTACAGGGAATGTAGGTTAACGGGGTGCAAATGGGCGCCACGGATTCGTGGGCCGAAATGGCCTGTTACCATGTCTAAATTTAATTTAAAAAATTTTAAATATATTGTCCAGATGAACCAAAATTGTTACTTGTTGCAGCCGAACAGGTACTTGTTTAAAAAAAAAACTTTAATAAACCAACTGCAATTGTATATTGAAGTAAGGAGTGAGAGGCGAAAGATTGCAGACATCATGATTGAAGTGAACGCAGCCACGCTGCCTTCCTTGTTACTTGCCTCCTTCACCATCTTGTACCTCGTGGCTTCTACCTTCAATTCCAGGCCTCCCAGTTTGGACCCCATAAGGGTCTGAGGTACCTGCACATCACTGAAAGCTGTTCACTTCTCTCGACGAATTCTCTGGTATCAGCGGCAACTTGTTCTTTTACTGGACTTCGCTCGTCACGGCCTATTACGGACCTATTTTCAACTTCAAGCTCAGCCGCTTCTACAACTTCGACTAGGCCCACATTTTTTTCATCCTTGGATGAAGGGCTCAAGCCTAGATCATTAGTTATGTATCTTTATCTTTGCCACATGGCAGCATGGTTGGCTTAGCGGTTAGCGCCACACTGCTACAGGCAGCGCCAGCGATCGGGACAGGGTTTCGAATCCCGTGCCATTTGTCAGGAGTTTATACATTCTCCCCATGCCTGTGTGGGTTTTACCCGTGGGCTCTGGTTTCCTCCCACACTTCAAAGTGTGTCGAGATTTGTAGGTTAATTGGGTGTAAGTGGGCGGCACGGTCTCGTGGGCCAAAATGTCTAAAATTTTTTAAATGTCTAAAATTTAAAAAGTGTTTGACCCACTCAGCTTCTCCTGCATTGTGTTGTACTACAATACTATGTGAATTGAATTAAAAAGGGACAATAAATATAGTCAATACATACATAATAGACATTCACAGTTCTACTCGGCAAAACAATGACTGCCACAGGGCAAACAATCCTTTTAGTGTTTTAGAGCAATTTCTGATTAGTGGAGGTTCAAGAGTCTGACAGCTGTAGCAATGAAACTATTCTTGAACGTTGAGGTGTTTGTCTTTTGGCTTCTGTACGTTCTGCCTGAAGGTAAAAGTGAGAAGAGCTTGTCACCTGGGTGAAAGGGGTCCTCAGAGGTTGTCACCAGGGTGAAGGGGTCCTCAGAGGTTGTCACCTGGCTGAAGGGGGTTCTCAGAGGTTGTCACCAGGGTGAAGGGGGTCCTCAGAGGTTGTCACCTGGGTGAAGGGGGTCCTCAGAGGTTGTCACCAGGGTGAAGGGGTCCTCAGAGGTTGTCACCTGGGTGAAGGGGGTCCTCAGAGGTTGTCACCAGGGTGAAGGGGTCCTCAGAGGTTGTCACCAGGGTGAAGGGGTCCTCAGAGGTTGTCACCGGGGTGAAGGGGGTCCTCAGAGGTTGTCACCAGGGTGAAGGGGTCCTCAGAGGTTGTCACCTGGGTGAAGGGGGTCCTCAGAGGTTGTCACCAGGGTGAAGGGGTCCTCAGAGGTTGTCACCAGGGTAAAGGGGTCCTCAGAGGTTGTCACCTGGGTGAAGGGGTTCCTCAGAGGTTGTCACCTGGGTGAAGGGGGTCCTCAGAGGTTGTCACCTGGGTGAAGGGGGTCATCAGAGGTTGTCACCAGGGTGAAGGGGTCCTCTCTGCCTTCTTGAGGCAGCACCTTGCATAAATGTATTCAATGGATAAAAGATCAGAGCCTCTGATGGACCTGGCTATGTTTTGCTGTCTTCTGCAGTCGCCTGTGCTCCTGGGCACTCGAATGACCAAACCAGGCAACAGGTCACAATATCTTCCACAGTGCATCTGCAGAAGTTTGATGGAGTTTCTGACAATGTGCCAAATCTCCTCAGAAGGTTGGAGTTGGAGGTAGCTCTCCATATCGACATCATAACAGGGTCTAATTCCCAGAGATCTCTCCCAATAGCGCTGTCGGAGCACCTTGACCAGAAGAAATCCAAAGGTTTGAGAACGTGTCTCACCATCTTCTCCTCAGGCACAGTAAGGGAAGGTCTGTAAATGCGAAGGTTCGAGAAGGTGTCTCACCATTCTCTTCTCAGGGGCAGTTAGGGATGGTCCATAAATGCAGAAGTTTGAAAAGGGGTCCCACCACCTTCTTCTCGGGCTGTTATAAACCACACCTAATGAACAGCAATAGATAATGAACCAGATAGTGTTTAATTTTAAAACACATTTATTTCTAACTCTTAAACTATAGACTTAACTTTAAAAAAATACTCAGTCCAGGCCAAAATCCAGAAAGTTACTTCAAAGTTCAGTCTTTCAAATTCAGTGTTGAAGTGCAGGCCTTTGAAATTTGATGCCCAGAATTAATGCTGAACTGATGGGAAAGAGTGGAATTGTGGCTGGTACAGACTCATGAATTCCCCTTGTGTTGCCTTCGAAGAAATGTCCGTCCACACGAGCTGAGCTCACAACAGTCCTGGTCCTTTTGTAGGCGACACTCGAACTGGGCGGCTTCCACGAAGCTTCCAAGACCCTGTCACCGGTCTCTCCAAGTAACTTCACTGCCAGTCACACTCAAAGTGGACCAATCTCTCCAAGTGACCTCACTGTTAGCCACAATCAAAATGAATCACTTTGTTTCCCAAAAAGACCCTCCTGGCACAGGTCAATCCACCGAAAAGGCCCAGTCATTCATGGACCATCTTTTGCTCTGAATTCCACAAAAATGGCCAGATGAGCTGCTTCAAAGAGCTGCTTTCTCTCCAGCCGTCAGAATGGTTCTCCCTTGCAAAACCGCAGTGCCTTTACAAATGCTTCGAATCCTGCAACAGACTGGGACCAGCTTTCCCACAGCTTTTCCAATGTATTGAATTGTCGCTGGGCCAAGACTTGTGCTTGTGTGAAATGTTAAATGTTAAATTGTGACCATTCAGTCCCTCCTATCTATACCATCCCTGACAGTGATAAACCTATTTTACTGAAACAGGATCTCGAAATAGGGCACGGTTAGGGCTGGTCCGTAGCTGATGGCCTTGCCAGTGAAAATAAGCTCCTGCAAGTCACGCAAATAAACACAAACCTTGATTCTTTAATCTGTTCCACTGATTGCCCTGATCCCAGCAAGCTTCAAAATTAATCTGTGATGTTGCAGGCAACTGTTCTGCCATGTGCTGGTTTCCTGTACTTATAAATGATTCTCCTGCAGTGATATGATATCACATTAGAATCGGGCCATTCTTTTCCAATATACAGTATCTCTGAACAAACAGCAACAACGCTGTACCCTTTCAGTTCAGCTTAGCCACGTCCACAAGTCATACATTAAGAACTAGGTCAAGGCTGGTGTTCTCAATAAGTAAAGTACTTACAGTGAGTTCCTTCTTAGGTTGCTGCACTCCCGGGATATCTGGTCCAATGACCCATATTAATAAAAGCTCTTCCCTTTGGAGATGCTTTCAAAAAAGTTGACTAATTTCGCCTAAGAACACAAAATGCCGGAAACAATTAGAAGAGTCGTCGGAAAGAGAAACAAGTGCGTTAACCAAAGCAATATCTGGTCTCTCCGTGCAGACTGGAGATACAGGAGAGACTGCTGGAATTTGGAGCAGCACACAACCTGCTGGAAGGAGCCAGAGGGGCGAGCAGCATCAGCAGTGGTGGTGGGGTGGGGAGGGGGGGTGGGTAGTGGGGGGAGAAGGAGTGCTCCATATTATAGAGGCAGGCTAATGTGAACTATTTTGTAACTGCATAAGAGTACTGTCTTAACTGTGGTGCCCCACTTTTACAGAGTCGTAGTCCATGGAACAGCCCTTCGGCCCCACACATTCTGGCACACCAAGTTCTGGGTTGGTCCCATTTGCCTGCATTTAGTTCATATCCTTCCACTCCAGTAAAATCTATGTTATCCGGAATTCAAGCAACCAGCAGCCTCAAGCAGCTGGCAAAAAAAAAATTGCTGAAAATAAATAGGTTAAAGAATGTGGAAGTTTAAAATCTGTTACTTCGCCAATCCATCCAACATGCAATCTCAAGCAACCGGAAAATTCACTTATCCTGCATCTTAGGTGCCAGATAGCAGGGTTTTACTGTATCTGTCCAAATGAATGGAAGCTGGTTCCTGCAGAGATGAAACTCACAACAAAAGAAATAGAGGTAGGCCGGAGTAGAGCACAAAAGTCTGCAGACACAGAGGTTGAAGTCAAAACACAATGCTGGAGAAACTCAGCAGGTCACCCAGTCTACTTCATATAGCAAAGATAAAAAAGACGTAGCCAACATTTTGGGCTTGAGCCCTTCATGAAGGTGTGAGCAAAATGTAGGGGTGGCCTCCCTTCCCTATCCTCATATGGGACCGGGCCCCTCTCCCCAGTCATTTTGTTTGGACGCCTGCCTACATGATGACAGGCTCAAGCCCAAAATATGGGTGATGTTTCTTTGACTTTGTGACGTAAAGTACGCCATTTGACCCGTTGAGTTTCTCCACCATTGAGTTTTTATTTTAAATAGAAGTAGACCATTCGGTCCCTCATGCCGTTTGCCTGTTTCCACAGTCCTACTTTCCTGATATCTCTTAATATCCGGATGCACAAGAAAGGGTTAGATCCCACTCCCCTCTGAAGGCCGACATTCACTCGTTTCATTTTAGACAGACAGCACAATAGCAGGCCCTTTCGGCCCATGAGCCAGTGCCGCACAATTACACCCAATTGACTGACAACCACCCCCCCCCCCCGTACGTTTTCAAATGGTGGGAGGAAATCAGAGCCCCCAGCAAAATCCCACGCAGGCATGGGGAGTATGCACAAGCTCCTTATAGGCAGTGTAGCATTTGCACCCCGGTCCTGATTGCTGGCACTGTAACAGCGCTGCAATAACTGCTACACTAACTGGGCTGCTCTTGTTTCTCCTCTCAGATGCTGCCCTACCTGCTGTGTTTTCCATCATTTCCTGGTTTTATTTCAAATCCCAGCATTTGCCGTATTTTAATTTTCAACGACATTCAACATTTGCCTATTGATTTCCAATCCCAGATGTTGTCAGCTGCACTGATTCTTGACCAAACTCCAAAATGCTCTCAGGCTCCTTTTTCTGACACGGTTCATCAAGTTAATGATGTATTCTGAAACGAAGGAGGCTTGACTGAGTGCTGAACAGATTTGACTGCTTTTAAAAGGGAAATATGAGCATTTTCATCGCCATCTTCCAAAGTGCTCCACAGCCAATGAAGAACCATCTTTGAAGCATGATCGCTGAAGAGGACGAGCAAAATCATTGAGGACCCCTTCCACCCTGCGGAAGGCACCCTTCATCCGGTCCTGTCAGGGAAGAGACACAAGATGATCAGAGCCAGCACCACCAGGCTGAGAAACAGCTTCTTCCCATGGGCAGTGAGAACATTGAACAACTAAAGGAACTTCTCACACTAACTATCCGAGACTCTAGTACTCATGAAGCAATAATTTGTATATTTGAGTACTGGCCCTGCATGTGTATTGCTTGTTTGTCTGTATGTGTGTGATGTCTGGTTGTGTGTCTGCATGTTTTGCACCGAGGAACGGAGAACGCTGTTTCGTAGGGTTGTACTTGGGCAATCAGATGACCATAAACTTGACTTGACTGACAATGGAAATGCAGCAGTCACAGAGAGTCCCGTGATAGGTGGTTTTAGACATGCTTGATTGAATCTTGAACTGTTAGACTCGTTGGAGAGATTGTCACTGCACTACACTATTTGGGGAGGTCCGTTCAGTCAAATGCCTTAGAGTTTAGAACAGTACAGGCCCTTCAGCCAACCATGTTGTGCTGAGCCATGGAAACCTATATCCTGATCAATCTAATCCTGCCTTACCTCACACACTCGATACTCCAATTTTCTTCCATCCACATGCCTGCCTAAGACCCTCAAGCTGGTGAGGAACTAATGAGCAATATTGGGAAGAGGGCAGATCAGCTTCAAACTAGAGTAAAAACATGAAAGTCTGCAGACACTGCAGTTAAAGTGAAAACACAAAGCTGGAGAAACTCAGCAGGTCAAACAGTGTCCTTTATATAGCGAAGATAAAGGTAAATAACGAATGTTGTCGGCCTGAGGTCTTCATCAGCGAAATGTTGGCAGGCGCCCGTATAAAATGGATGGAGGTGCACAGGGCCACAGGCAGGAGGTAACAGGTGGATAAGGGAGGGAGGGCACAACAGCAAGCAGGGGGAAAGGTGGGGGGTGGGGGAATGTTTTGGCGAGTGGAGAAGGAAGGGGGTGGAGAGCTGAAGGAAAGGAGGCGGAGGGAAAGGGAAGAGAGGGAGAATGGGGGCGTGGGCTAGCAGAAGCCAGAGAAGTCGATGTTAATGCCATCTGCTGATGGAATATTAGGTGCTGCTCCTCCAAATTGCGGGTGGCCTTGGTTTGGCAGTGCCTGGGGTATTAAAACTAGATGTGGATTTCTCAGGTAACTGAAAATCCGGAGGGAACTTGTCGCCGCTTCCCCTGAAGACTGCGACAAAGACCAGGAACCCAGAAGGAGTTTTCAAGCTTCTGCTTGATGGATGATCGTGGGATAATTGGCCCCAGGGTGGATGGGGGGGGGAGTGTGGTGAAAGGTGGACTGAGTGAGCTTCCGATGAGCCATGATTGGATTGAAACTGGGACACAGGATCTGGAGACTGAATGAGTTTCTCTCGTCTGATGCGTCCTGGATTACACACCGTGACATGTGATGTGCGAGCATCAGCTGGCTTTTAAAAGCTGGTGGAAAGTGACAAAGGACCCCACATCAAACTAAATTCGAGGCAGAAATTGCTTGTGTACAAATGAGGTGAAAGTTGCCTCTTGCTTGTTTGGATGCTTGAATGAAGTGGTTGTAGCTGCCAAAAACCTGTGATGGAAAGTCTCTGTTAGAGTAAAGATAGATACCTTCTCTTTAGAAATGTTTTTACAATATCACTTTACAAAAAACGGAATCTACCCTAAATGTTTTAACATCTTGAGAATAGTTCTTGATCATAGAACATGACAGCACAGTACAAGCCCTTCAGCCATTATTGACATTTTGTTTTCATTCCAGATTATCTAATGAATTGATTTTAACTTCCCGACTAGGATATGAACTCATGTCTTCAGATCACTGGGGAGAATGTACAAACTCTTTTCAGATAGAGGTGGATTCAAGCCTGGGTCAATGGCGCTGCAATAGTGTTCAGTTAAACATGCTGTCCCAAATGGAGGAATGGTTGACCCATATTACATGGAACATCGAGTGTGAGTGCCACGGGTGGGTGTAGCGGTCAGTGTAATGCCTTTACCGCACCAACGAACAGGACTGGCAGTGGGTGCAATGGTCAGCACAATGCCTTTACAGTGCCAGAGAATGGGACCGAGGTTTGAAACCCGCGCTGTCTGCCAGGAGTTTGTATGTGTCTCCCCGTGCCTGCACGGGATCCCCCCCCCCCCTCAGGGGGCTCCGATTTCCTCCCACCAGTGGTGTAGGGGTGCAAATCGGGTGGCACGAACTCGTGGGACAAAATGGCCTGTTACCGTCCTGTATGCCTAAGGAAATTGCATCTCCCTACAGGCTCTTCAGCCCGTGATATTGTGCTGTCCTACTCGAATCTAATTCTTCCCTACCTCACATGTCCCTGTCTAAGAGACTTCTGAATGTCCCTATTGTACCAGCCTCTGCCACCACCCTGGCAATGCATTCCAGGTGCCTACCACACTTTGTGTCGAAGATTTACCTCTGACCACTCCCCTAAACTTCCCTCCTCTCACCTTAAACCGATGTCCTCTGGTACTGGCTGTCCCCCTATCGTGGCCCATCACTTTCCACACCTCTATTAAGTCACTTTTCATCCTTTTTTTTACTCTGAAGAATAAATCTCTGGCTTTGCCAATCTTACCTCATAAGACACATTCTCCAATCCAGACCACATCCGGATAAATCTCCCCTACGCCCTCTTTGGATCATCTCCTTCCTTCCTGTAAGGAGGCAACCAGAACAGAACGAAGGTCAGATCACCAAGAAAGGACCAAGTACAAGTTCAAGGTCAACATACAAACATGCTGCAGGAACTCAGGAGGCTAGGCAGTATTTGTGGAGGGCAATCAGCATTTCAGGTCAAAATCCTTCATGAGGAATTGCAAGAAATGGGTAAACACACCATTAAAAGAGTTGGGGGAGGAGGGGGAATGGCAGGAGCCCAGGTTGCCAGGTGATAGGTGAATACAGGTGGGAGGAAAATAAAGTAGGAAACTAGGGTGTGATTGGATGAGGTGGCAGAGGGCTGAGGAAGGTGCCCTCTGATAGGAGGAAGAAAGAGAAAGGGTGGGTGACAGGCAGGTAAGCAAAGTTTTACCAGGATGTTGCCTGGATTTGGAGAATGTTCCTTATGAGTCAAATATTACTTGTCTTTGGTGGCTTTATCGACAAGACTATGAGAGGCATAGGTAGTGTTGAGAGCCTGCGTCTTTATCCTGGGCGACAATAGCAAACACCAGCGGATATCTGTACAAGGTGAGGGGAGGAAAGTTTAGGGGAGATGAGAGGTAAACTTTTTTTACACAGAATCAGAATCAAAATCAGAATCAGATCCCAGATCGCAGATCAGAATCAGAATCCGATCTTGTTGCCATTGGAGAAAATCGCAGAGAATAATAAGCTGGTGGGATGGTAAATGGAGACAAGGGGCACCCTATCCCTATTATGTAAGTGTTAGATGGGATGAGCGATGTACGCGAGATGGAGGAGACGTGGCTGAGGGATGCATTGATAGCAGCGGGGTTGGAAACCGTGTTTACATCATGGAAACAGGCAAGGCCGAGACAGAGGAGCTGGAAGAAAGGTATTGCATCTATGCAAGTGGTATGGTGAGAAAGAAAGAATGGTCGTAATTTCCAGCCGAAACCCTCCATCAAGAGTGCAGAGGGGAGATAGCGGAAAGGCTGCATCAAGGCCTGGTATGGGGACACCAATACCTCTGAGCGGAAAGCCACGGAGGGCAGCACAGGTAAAACTCTCCCCAACATCGAGAAAATATACATGGATCGCAGGCGTGGGAGGTCAGGATTGGTCATCAAGAATCCACACGCTCTGTTCTCACTGCTGCGATCAACAAAGAGGTAAAGGAGCCATAGAACTCATCTGTTCAGGTTCAGGAACAGCTGCTCCCCCTCCACCATCAGACTCTCCAACAACAAACTCAATCAGGCACTCAGTTAAGGACTCTTATTCATGCACTTTATTGATCTTCTCTCTCTCTGTATTGCATAGTCAGTTTGTTTACATTTCATTCTTTGTTTACATTTGTCTACACATGAGTACAGTTCAGTGATAAATAGAAATTCTGTCTGGCCTGCAGGAAAAAGAATCTCAGAATTGTATGTGATGCCAGGCATTTACTCTGACAATAAATTTGAACTTTGAACAGGGTCATGAGGATAGGGGGAGAGGGGATGGACAGGGGATAGTGGGGATTGGTTAACCAGGGAGGGACAATTGGCAGAGGCAGTTGTTTGGCAGGTGCCAGGCGAAGGCAGGGAGGGGGGAGGCAAGAGTGGAGAAAAGGGGTCAGATGGAAAATGAATCATACAAGGTGGGTGGGGTGGGTGGATGATCGGTGGAGGCTGGAATCTGATGAGCAGGGAAGGTGACGAGATTGGTTGGTGCTGTCTCTGGAGTCTTGGGGAGGTGCGGCAGTGATGAATGGGTTGTCTATCAAGTAGGCTGCCATCTCCTGCATGGTGTTGACCTCCTTGAGTTTTTGAAGCTGTAGTGCCGTGTAACCAATGAGCTGAACTTTATTCATGTTACAGAATTATGTTATTAGTAATCTTTAAGTTATAAGATATATTATTTTTAGTAAAGACTTTGTGGGTTTGGAAGCAGGGAAAGACTATTAAACACACAAAGCCATGTCACACATTTGTGTTAACAGATAAGAAGGATCTTCCAGAGATCTAGTGTCTCTTAAATTCAAAGTCATGAAGTTAAAGTAAACTGAAAGTCCTGAAACAATGGATGCTCTCTCAGAAGCACCTGTGTACACATGCAGCCATTCTGCTTGATGGTCTGAGCAGACAGCCCGGAAGCATTTACTCGTTACCTTTGGGAAGAGATGAACTTCAAACAAAACCGGTATTGATCGAAGTAGTCATGTAATTAAAGACACTTGAAAAAAGACATCTTTAATATTGAACCAGCTTCATCTGAAGTTAAAAGATGCAGTAATCTTTAATGAAGGAGGTACTATTGTGCATTCACTCTGTGATAGGGAAGGAACACAAAATTAGTGGGTTCGAAGGAAAGGGCCACTTCACCATCTCAGTCAAGAAAGGGCAGGTCTACATATCCTTTGTAATGATTACTTCATTTAACCCTTGAATTTATGAAATTATCATGAAAACTCACAAGTTCTGAAACCTCCATGCAAGAGAGGGGAATTTGTGAAAAGTCATCCATCCATGTGAAGAAATATTTGTCTGAAAGCAAATCTACAAGAATTCGTGAGTCTGATAACTATTGAATGGCAGTTTAAAATACTGAGTTTCAACACAAAAGATTTAAGACTGAACTTTAAAGTCATCTCTTCAGAATTATGCCTGAACTGCAATGCTTTGGGATTTCACACACACACACACACACACACACACACACACACACACACACACACACACACACACACACACACACACACACACACACACACACACACACACACAGACACACACACACCCACACACACACACACAGTTTTGCACATATATTGGGGTTAAGTGAGAGTTAAGTTTAGAGTTAAGTAAGAAGTGTTATGTTATTAATAGTTAATAATAAAAATATTTGCTTTTTTGAAAATACCATTGTCTTGGTGAATTTCTATTGGTGCTGGTCTGTCATAATAATTAATCAAAAAAAGGACTTAACAGAGAAATGCCAAAGCTTCCAGTGCTGTATGCCTGCTACTTATACAAGTACTGAGAGAATATCAGGAATATTTCACTAATATATGCAAAGAGCAAATGGCTACATGCTTCAACCATTAAGCTGGTCCAAACACAATATTACATCATGTGCATTTGTCACGAGGACTTCTGGGAAGTCTGAGGAATAGAAATTGTTCAGTTGCACAAACCTTTCTCACTGCTAATTTGTTCTAAAATGCCCAGAGGACTTTTGTTGACCCGAATGGTGACTGAACAAAAATATAGAGAGCCAGTTTAGATAGGCTGGACAGCCAGCAGCTTTTTACCAGGGAGGCAACAGCAAAAACCAGAGGACATTGGTTTAAAGTGAGTGGAGGAAGTTTTGGGGAGATATCAGAGGTATGTCTTTTAACTCAGAGAGAGGTGGATGCCTCGAATGCATTTCCGGGTGTGGTGGTGGTGGAGGCTGGTACAATTGGGATGGTCAAAAGGCACTTGGATAGGCCTTGGTAGGCAATAAAGAGAAGGACATGGGTGCGAGGAAGGGAGGTACTGGATTGCTATAGAGCATAGGTTGGCACAACATTGGGGGCTTCACGGAGTTCCTTCACTCCGTCTGCACCAGCGTCAGAGACCTTCCAATAGCCAACCATTTCTATTCTGTGTCACACTCCTGCACTCACATGTCTGTCGAGGGTCTTATGATCCAACTTAACCTGCAAATTGGAGGAAAAACACCCAATTTTCCGACTGGGCGCCCTCCAGCCAGATAGCATTAACATCGACCTTTTCGCTTTCTACTAACGCTTCCACCCCACCTTCCCTTCCCCTTTCCAGTTCTGCTCCCTTCCTTCACTCAGCTATCCCTCCTCCCCTTGGTCGCTGCTGTCCCCTCCCTCCCTTCTCCACCTATCACGTCCTGCCTTTGTGACCACTCCTTCCCCCTCTACTCTTTTGTTCGGACGCCTGCCAACATTTTTCGATACCTTGATGAAGGCCTGTAGCCCAAAACATCAGTCATGTATTCTCACCTTTGCTATATAAAGGGTAATGGTTGACCTGCTGTGTTCCTCCAGCTTTGTGATTTTATTTCAACCACTGCTTTATAATTATGAGCTGAATGCCCAGTACCCTGTAGTACTGTTCTATGTTCTAATATCTCTGTCTGCTCCTGCCCTTACCTTTGCCGGGTTTGGTCCTCTTAAGACTGTTCATGATCGTCGCAGCCAGATGTGGCCAATAGGATCAAGTCAAATCACCTTTATTTATTGTACGTGGCAAGGTAAAGATGAGAATGTTTCTACAGGACCACAGAGCATATTAGAGGTTAGATACATTAAAATATTAAGACGTATACAGGAAAGCCCACGTTACACTATCCACGTGTGTTCTGGGAATTCAGGATCCGGATGGCTTGGGGAAAAAAACTGTTGCCCAACCTGGACATCAGGGCCCGAGTACCTCCTACCAGATGACAGAAGGGAGAACAGTTTACATGAGGAGTGTGTGGAGCCCTCCACAATGTTTATTGCCTTTCGCCTGCATCGAATGTTGCAGATATCTGTCACGGTAGGAAAAGAGTCCCCAGTGATCTTTTCCGCTGACTTCCTTATCCTCCGCAGGGCCTTGTGGCCCGAGGAGGTCCAACTTCCAAACCAGGCAGTGATGCAGTTACACAGGATGCTCTCAATATGTTCTCATCAGAGGATGGAGAGTGGGTGATGGATTTGCCTCAGCCTTCGCAGGATGGAGAGATGTTGCTGGGCTTTCTTGGCGAAGGAGCTGGTATTAAGGGACCAGGTGAGATTCTCCACCAAGTGCACTCCTAGGAACTTGATGACCTCAGTTGTCGAGCAATGGTCAGTGGAGAGTACTCCCCGTACCCCGGGCCCTCCTGAAGTTGACAACCGTCTCTTTTGTTTTATTAACGTTCAGATACAGGTTGTTGGCTCTGCACCAGTCTGTAGGCGACTGCATCACTGTTCGCTAGCTCCTCATTCTTTCACATAAGGCCAATGTGGTAATTATCCTCTCGGCATGAGAGTATGAGAGAGCACGTTTATTGTAATCTCCATAAGAACAATGTACAGATGAATCACAATCCTTACTAGCTGTGGCTCGTCAGACGCAGTGAAGGGACAAGTAAAAGCACAGAAATGCTGGAGGAACTCAGTCACCCAGCGTCCATAGGAGATAAAGGAATATAACCAATGTTTTTGACCTGAGCCCTTCTTCAAGGTGGGAGGAGGAGGGAAGAAAGGGCAGAGGAAGGAGCGCCGGCCAACAGACAAAAGGTGATAATTGGACATTGATTGGAGGACAGGAGATGGAATGTGAGAATTGATCGGGGAAGGGGCATTACTCTGTGAATGCAGAACAGGAGGAAAAGAGACGGAGGAAAAGGGAAAAAAGAGAGAGAGACGGAGCTGGAGGTGAGGAGACTTAAGGCCCTTTCATACGGTGAAAGGGCCCGACTGTAAAGGCAGAGATTCTCCGCCCATGCATCGGGAAACTTGCCTTCATGAATGTGCCGTGGCCAGCTCCAAGGCGTCAACTGCGATCCCTCTCAGGGAGGGGTCATCAGAGGAGTGCTACGCTCCACCACCTTGCATGCACGGACATCCGCTGCAAGCGGCTGACTAGGGGTGGGCTGTCGACGTCACGATGACGCTGTCAGCCCCCCACCCATCTCCTCTCTCCCACCCGCACACCGCTCTCCTTCCATGACCTGCGGGGGCCATCAGGGGGTGGCCGATGCAGGCTGTAACTGCCCCACTGTCTGTCGCAGGGCCGCTTTGGCCTTCAGGACCGCCCATCAGCGCCTCAAAATGTGGCAGGGCAATGGGCATCTTTCCTACCCATAATTCCCCCGTGCAGCTGGAACCATTCTGGGAAAGAATGGGGGATTATGGGTAGGGAAGACAGCCGTTGCTCTGCCACATATTTATTACGGATGATGCCATGACCCCAGTCGCCCCCCCCCCCCACCGCCATTGGCTCCGGAGGGTGTTACAAGGCACCGCTCAACAGGAATGCAGTGCACAAGCATCCTTTTAGGGCTGCACGATGCAAGGTAAGTTTATATTTCTCCCTCCGCGCTTCTTCCTCCAGGCGGAGAATAACAGGGAAGGGCCTACAGGGATAGGTGAAGGGAGAGAGATGGGGTGGGGGCTAATAGAAACCAGAGGAGTCAATGTTAATGCCATCAGGTTAGTAGGGGAAAGGTGTCCTCCGTGTCAACGTGCAACCTGCCCTCGGCTAATAGGTTTCAATTATGCAATGTCGGGAAAATCGCAGAAAAAGCTGAGATGCCTTTTTAGACTGCAAGTACCTGCGTGCAACAGTCCCGGGGGGGTTGGACGTACAGTCGAAGGAACGACTGTGAACAAACTTTTCCAGTACGATTTGCACGGCAGGCTTCCTCCAAAAAGTTGTAGGGTAAATCGCGGTGCAGGGAATGGACTCAAAATCCCTGCACATTCCTTTTTTTCCAACTGCCTGTCTGGCGGCAACATTCCTTGATTGTGCTGTTACGCGCCTGCAGTCTAAAAACCGTAACTCCTTCTCCCTTCCTTCCTGGTTTTTTTTTATATATCGTGTGATAATGCTTTGATTCTTGTGAGGAGCTGAGCACAAGATCTACCTCACTGTGGATCTCATTGCCCATGCTTAATCACGCTTCATCCAAGGTACAGACTCAAAACAGACCCTTTGGCACATCTGCTTGGAGCCAATCATTAAAACACCCTGTACTGACAATAACCATACCAGCAGTGCGAGTATAAGACAGCTTTAATAAACTAATATGTCGACTAAGAGGTCTTGTCTCTCTGCAAGATGAACCTGGAAGGCTGGACTGTAGCTCTGGACTGCTTTATAGACAAGGTCACCGGGATGACCCCTGGTGACCTAGTGGTGGAATTACATATCCACCACACACCCATTCACACAAATCTGACTTTAGTTCCTATTTTTATTATCTCCTCACTGTTCCATCCACTCCCACTGGATTCACCGGGACGCCAGGGGCAATTTGCAGCAGCTAATTAACCCACCAGCCCCCAGGGTGCGGGAAGAAGGAGGAGCTCCTCGGGATAACCCCAGGGAGGGCTTGCAGACTCCACACAGGAGTGAGGATCGCAGCTGATTCTCTGGCAGTGGGAGCCGGAGGCTTTTCAAGACGCGCTGTTGTGGCAGCCATGCAGGTCGACATATGCCGATTTAGTCCACATATGCAATATCTGCACTGCATGCACGCGGAATCCACAGTCCTGCCTTCACCACTCTCCTCTGACCATGGTGATGACCTGCCGCAGGCCCGAAGCATTAGTGACTCTTTACTTCCTGCAAATGCTGGTCGGTCTATTGCAGCACGTCTGTGTATTCCCTTCGACCCCAGCGTCTGCAGACTTCCTTGTTTCCCTGTGATCCGTCCCCGGATTCCAAATTCTGCCCCTTAGAATTTTCTCCAATCATTTCTCAACTACTCCTGTCCCCTGCTGCCCTCCTTGAATCCAGGTTCTTAAAACAAACCGTTACGGCGGAATCAAAGTTCCAGATTTATTGGCGATAAATTCCCCAGCTGTCAACCTCTGCCTCTTGATCCAGTAGCTTCACCAATTGCCTTTTGCATTCAGTTCAGTGCTTCAAGCAAGAACGTCACTTTGCTGCTTTGCATGGGATCCCATTCAAGTTGCAAATGTGCTCATTTGAAGGCCTTGACCATCTTGGGCATTATCAGTTGCCCCAATAATTACAGAGACAAATACTGAGGCTTTATTACACACAAGACTGCTGGCCTGGGTTCAAGCTAGGGAAGTGAAGGGAAGGAAGAGATGACTCGACCTTTATAGCCTTGGTCACATGGGAGGAGTCCAGGGAGGAGTCTAGAAGAGGATGTCATCAGGAGGGCAGGCCAGGCCATGCTTGTACTGCCCAGTACATACAATACCATATCATTACAGACCAGACCCTCTCACCGATATCTTAAACACACTGTTCTGGCCCAGGCCATGTAAGTTCATATTGAACCACATTTTTTTGTGTATGCATGTGTGCAACTCCCATTCACTTCAAGAGTTCCTCCCTGAGGATGCTTACCAGATTTACTGAAGATAGAACAGCAATGGGGGCAGGCCCTTCAGCCCACATGTCTTTGCTGAACATGATGCTAAACTTAATTTTAATTTGGACATACAGCACAGTCCTTCTGGCCCATGAGCCAGGTGCCAGCCCAAAACCCCAATTAACCCACGACCCACGCTTTTGAAGGGAGGGAAGACACGGGGAGAACGTACAAACTTCTCACGGACAGCATGGGATTCAAATTCGGGTCGCTGGTGCTGTGACAACATTGTGTTAACTGTGCTGCCCAAGTTAAAACTGCTGCGTGCATGTAATAGATGTCCCCTGCATATTCACGTGTCTATCCAGAAGCCTCTTAATCATTGCTGTAGTATCTGCCTCCTCCATTGCTCCTGACAGCCTGCTCCAGGCACCTACGACTCTCTGTGTAAAATCATTGCTCTGTACATCTCCCCCACTCTCCCACCGCCCACCTTAAATGCATTATCCTCCAGTATGTGATTTTTTTTAACCGAGGAGGGTAAAAAAAGATATCTACCCTATCCTGCTTCCCACCGAAGTAACTGAATGAACTGGTCACACAAACCTCCTTTATTAAACAAAATTTATTTCTTGTTATATATCTACCTGTATAAGCATGATTTATCTGTATGCTCTAGAGTAAACAAGTAATTTTTCAAACCCCTCCTTAGTTCAGCCAAATGGTGTCCATACAATCGTAAAATCCTGTGTGTTAAAGAGATTTCGATGATTCTTTAAAAAATGTAGCCATACAGCAATGTAACAGGCCAATTGGCCCTAGAAGTCTGCCAATTTACACCCCATTAACCTTCAACCCCTGGTATTTTTTTATGAAGGGTGGGTAAAAACCGGAGCCCCCGGGGAGAATGTACAAGCTCCTTGTGGACAGCGCAGGATTCGAACGCCAGGTCCGGTCTGGCACTGTAAGAGCATGGCACTAACCGCTACGCCAACTGTGGATGTGTTCGTCTCTCAGCCCAGAATCAAACCTGTCATGTGCACAAACAAACCAATCAGAATCAGAATCGGAATTTATTGCCATGAACAAGTGTTTTGCTGCAGGATCACACTGCCAACGTACATATTGTGGTGAGGCAACCATGACACCGGCCGGCACTGTGGTTTCCCCCTACCGCCCTACTGTAGGGGGCAACCACAGTGCCTGCAGGTAGGCCACCTGGGAGGCTGGCCCCACCTGGCCAGCTGTCAATCACAGGCCTGAATATAGACTTGAGCCGGCGCCTCCTGGAGTCAATCAGTCACATAGAGCCAGCCAGGACAGCCAGGCACACATAGAGCCAGCAAAGATATTATGGCTGGTGTGTACAGAGTTTGAGCTGATTAAAGCCCGTCGTACAGTCTTCTCGTGTTTTCTGCTTGCTTGCTGCACCACAGCACGTCAGACATATAAACCATTTTTATAATCGGTTTAAAAATAAACAAAATTGTGCACAAAAAGTAAGGCAGTGTCTTTGGTTCATCGTTGCAGAGCTGTGAAAAATTCTTCAAATCAAAAAATACTGTGGCCAGTTACTGCTCTGTGGAATTGTCCTTTGGGGCCTTGGTAGAAGAATTAGAGAGAAAAAAATAGTTCAATCAGTATATCTGGCATTCTTTGACTGAAAGGGTAGTAGGGCTAAAAATTGTAGGAGTTCTGCTGCAACTCTACAGGTTACTGGTGAGACTGCCCCAGGAGTACTGCGTGCAGTTCTGGTCTCCTTACTTGAGAGAGGATGGACTGGTTTTGGAGGTGATGCAGATGAGGTAGGTTCTGGAAATGAGTGGACTGGCTTATGACAAGAGATTGGGCAGCCTGGGGAGTGTGCTCATTGGAGTTTAGAAGGTTCAAAACTTGGAAAGGTTGGATAGACTAGGCTTGTATTCTCTGGAATTTAGAAGATTGAGGGGGGATCTTATAGAAACATATAAAATTCTTAAGGGTTTAGACAGACTAGATGCAGGTAGGTTGTTTCCATTGCTGGGAAAAACCAGAACCAGAGGTCACAGTTTAAGGATAAGGGGGAAGTTTTTTTAGGACTGAGATGAGGAAAAATTTCTTCTCTCAGAGAGTAGTGGATCTGTGGATTTCTTTGCCACAGGAAGTAGCTGAGGCTGGTTCTTTGTCAATATTTAAAAGTGGGTTAGATTTGGCCCTTGTGGCTAAGGGAATTAGGGGGGGTATGGGGTGAAAGCAGGAACTGGGTACTGATAGCCATTATCATATTGAATGGTGGTGTAGGCTTGAAGGGCAAAATGGCCTGCTCCTGCACCAATTTTTCTATCTGAAAGAGACATACAAAACAAATAAAGGAATAAACCAGGTAGAAGCAGGGATGTTGTTTCCACTGGTCAGTGGGATGAGAAGTAGGGGTCAGGGGGGAAGCGGATTCAATGCAGAGATTAGAAGGAACTTCTTCTACCAAAGAGGACTGAATCTGTAGAATTCTCTGTCCAAGGAAGCATTGGAGAATGCCTCAGTTAATGTATTTAAGACACAGATGCATAAATATTTGAAGAATAGGAGAACATTACAGCACAGTACAGCCTTTCGGCCCCCAATTGTTGTGCCGACCTACCCAGAGAAAAGAACCAAACCCTCCCTGCCTCATAATCATCTAATTTTCTTTTGTCCATGTCCTGTCTAGAAGTCTCTACTGTTCCAGCTTCCATCACTACCCCAGGCACCCACAACTCTTTGTGTTAAAAAACCTACCCCTGATGTCTCCCCTAACCCTTCCCTCCTTTCACTTTGTACAACTATCCCCTGGTGTTCGCTGTTCCCACCCTGGGAGAAGAAAGCTGGCTGTCTTCCTTGTCTATCAGAATCTTGTAGACCTCCTTAAGTTACCTCTCATTCTTCTCTCTAAAGAGAAAAGTGCAAGTTCTGCTAAGCCATATTTTCCAATCCAGGCAACATCCTGGTCAATCTCCTCTGCACCCTCTCCCGAGCTTCCACCTCCTTCCTGTAATGAGGGGACCAGAACTGAACACAATATTCCAAATGTGGTCTCGCCAGAGATTTATAGAGATGCCGCGTTACCGCACAACTCCTGACCTCAAGCCCCTGACTAATGAAGCCCAACATCCTATCGACCTTCTTAACCACCTTATCAACCTGTGCGGCAAACTTGAGAGATGCATGGATTTGAACCCCAAGGTCCCTCTGCTCTTTCACACTGTTAAGTATCCAACCATTAGCCATGTGCTCTGCATTCAGGTTTGACTTCCCAAAATTCATTACCTCACACTTATCAGGATTGAACTCCATCTGCTACTTTTCTGCCCAATCCTGCATCCCCTCTATACCCTGTTGAACGTTTCACCATTATCTACAACGTCTCCAACCTTTGCATTATCTGCAGACATACTGATCTATCTCTCTACTTCTTCAACCAGGTCCTTTATAAAAATCGCAAAGAGCAGGGATCCCAGAGCAGGTATCTGCGGACCTCCACTTGTCACTGACCTCCAGGCGGAATATTTCCCATCCACTACTACTCTCTGCAGGTCGTTGGGAACAGAATGGGTCAAATCAGCCGTGATCTTATCGAACAGCCGAACAGGCTTGATGGGCTGGGCGGTCGACTCCTGCTTCTGATTTTGATTTGAACAGCTGGAACCTACAGAGCTGGTCAAGTCAAGTTTGTTGTTATCCAATTGCACAAATACAACCCGACGAAACAGCATTTTCCAGTCCTTGGTGCAAAACAGGCAGACAGACAGCCAGACATAATGGACATGAAGGCAAACTATACATATTCGTGACAAGTATTCATATATATAAGTACATAAATAAATATTGTTTCATGAGTACGTTAGAGTGAGCAATTCCACTAGTCGTTCCGCATTCTCACTGCCCATGGGAAGAAGCTGCTCCTCAGCCTGGTGGTGCTGGCTCTGATCCTCCTGTATCTCTTCCCCGACAGGAGCAGCTGAAAGATGCTGAGTGCAGGGTAGAACGGGTCCTCAATGATTTTGCGTGCCCCCTTCAGACAACGATCCCAGTGGACCACGTCAATGAGTGGGGTGGGAGGGATCAAGGCCTTGATAGTAGCAACTTGGAGCTAATGCCTGGAGAGAAGGGATGAACAGGCTGAATGGCCTCCTGCACTTTAAACTTGCCCCACCTGAGCGTCAAAGCCATCTCCATCCTCTGCTGGGAATTAAAAAAGAAAACCATTCCTCTGCTGTCAGGGAAATCAGAAACTCTTGCCTGAAGCACTAATTGGCGTCAGAATTTGAGTTCTACTTTAAGGTCTTCCAGTCCCTTGGCCATCACTGTCTCTAGCTTCCCCATACCCAGTCGCTAGAACACCCAGTCGTTCTCCCCTTCCCTCCGATTCATCGAGGGTTCCATGGAGCAATGCCTCCAGACACTGAAAGTTAAAGCATGCTGCGACAAAGGTCAAGGAAAAAAAAAGCAACCTGTTATATAAAAGATTGGAATATTAAACATGCAAAAGGCATCAGGGGGATTGAATTGAGCTGATGGTAAATTGCTGTCTGCCACTTTAGGGGATGTTTGTTGGCAGCTAGAGTGTCTGATTGCTTTATTTTGATGCTTGCCTCTGCAGGTTTTTTGCATCTCTGAGTACGTTCAATTATCTTTTATATCTCAAAGACCCCTTCACCAACCCCGCTACGCCAACCCACTCCCCCTCCCCCGCTCCACCTCTTGTAAATAAGTAAAATAAGGTGATTATTGGAGCAAGCGGAGCGGAATTCTGAGAAGCGCTGGCAAGGCCGTTGTTTGATCTGTTTTTCATGCTTCACTGTCCACAAGATTGAATGAAAATGGAGTACATTTTCTGCAGTTTTGAGCAACTTTGAAGTCAAGGGTTGCATTGTAGCTTGGAAATTCTTTTCCCCGCTTCGTCACGTCGAAAGAGAGGCCGGCCATTCAGCCCCGCTTGCCCGTTCTGACGTTCAATGGGACTTTGCCTGATCTCTGGTTTAATCCCACACGTCTCCATTCCCTTTTGATACTTTAAGCTTAAAAAAAAGTGCATAAAGCTTTAAATTATTATACACGACTTTCCCAGTATCAATTTTGCTTTCTGGAAGAGAATTTTCCATTTCTATGGCTCTGCATTTAAACAAATGTTTCCTAACTCACTGGACAACACGGTTAGCTCAACGCCTTTACGGTGACAGCGATCAGGACCGGGGTTCGAATCCCGTACTCTCTGTAAGGAGTTTGTACGTTCTCCCCATGTCTGTGTGAAGATTCCAGTGTATTCCCACCTTTCAAAATGTACCAGGGGTGTAGGTCAATTGGATGTAAATTGGGTAGCACGGGCTCATGGGTCAGAATGGCCTGTTACCGCCTTGCGTCTAACATTTAAATGTAAAAAATATTAAAAAAAAATACATTTAACTTTAAAAGTACCTAAGAAGTTGGGAGTAGGATTAGGCACTCAGCCTCTCAAGCTGATCAATACTGGCCTCAACTCCTCTTTCTTGCGAGTTCCCCAACTCCTCGATCCGTCTGAGGTTCTGAGTAGGCTTTTCCCACTGAGAGAGAGAAAAAACGGCAGGGTAAAGGAACTACGATTGACAAGGAGGTGGAACAGCTGGTCAAGGGTAGGGGTCATGAGAATGATAAGATAGCCAAGAAGGGGGCATGAGGAGGCCAAGGCAAGTAACATTAAGGAAAATCCTAAAGCATTCTACCCGTGCATGACAAACAGAAGGATGGTAGGAGTGAGGGTAGGAGAGCTCCAGGATAAAGGGGAATGTGTCTGGAGGCAGAGGAGGTGGAGCAGGTCCTTAATGACTGCTTTGGTGTCCACCAGGGAGAGGGAGCTCGTAAAATGTGAGGTCAGCGTAGAACAGGCTAATAGACCGAAGTTAAGAAAGAGGAAGTGCTGGAACTTCTTTTAAACATTGAGATAGATAAATCCCTGGGACAAGGCGGGATGCACCCATTACTGCAGGAGCGAGGGAAGAGATTGCTGGGGCATTGCTGGGGCGATGCTCTTTGCGTCCTCTCTAGCCACAGGAGAGGTTTCAGAGGATTGGAGAATGGCAAAATGTAGTCGCCTTGTTCAAGAAAATAATAGAGAGAAACCTAGGAATTATGGACCAGTGAATGGTGGTGGGAAACTATTGGAGAGGATTCTTAGGGAGGGGTTTCATGAGCATTTGGAGAAATATTGTCTTCTCAGAGATAGTCAACATGGCTTTGTGAGGCCTCATGAGGCTAATTGAGATTTTTAAGGAGGTAATGAAAGAAATTGACGAAAGTAAGGCGGTGGATGTCATGTCTATGGATTTGAGTAAGGCATTTGACATGCTCTTCCATTTGTCAGGGGATTGAGTTCAAGAAGTAATTTTGCAACACTATTAAACTCTGGTTAGTCCACAGTTGGGATGTTGTGGCCAGTTCTAAACACCTCATTACAGGAAGAATGTGAATGATTTAGGGACGGTTCAGAGGAGATTTACCAGAAAGTTTCCCGGATTGGAGAACATGCCGTATGAAGCAAGGGCTTTGCTCTTTGGAGCAACAAAGGATGAGCGGCAACTTAATATAGGCATTTAAGCTTATGAGAGGGTGGAGAGCCAGCAACATTTTCCTTTGGCAGAAATAGCAAGTACCAGAGGATGTGTTTAAGATGAGTGAAGCAGAGTTTAGTAGAGATTCAGTGGTAGTTGCCTGGAATGCAATGCCGGGGGTGGTGGTAGAGGCTGATACAAGAGGGGCTTTCAAAAGAGGTAGGCACATGGATGTACGAAAAATGGAGGGTTATGGGTGTGAGGCAGGGAAGGATCAGATTGCTGTGGAGTAGGTTTGCATAGGTTGGAGCAACTTGATGACAGGAAGGGCCGGTAATGTGCTGCAATGTTCCATGTACTATGTTCTTTCAAATATTTGTCTCCCTTCATTTTAAATCTACAATGATCTGACCTTTATAACCCTCAGGTGAAGAGAATACCAGAGTTTCACTCCTGCAGGAGTGAGGAAGGCTCTAAGCCTCTAAGTTTTCAAGGGCCATTCTGTTATTTTGCAATTATGTGCCTTGAATCATGATTTTCAAAAGGAGCAAAGAATCAAAGATATTGTGCTCTTTACCCAGCTGTATGAACGTGAGAGACAACCTGTCAAGATGACTTGCAGAAGAACCCTCCTCACTTATCGTCATGGCTATCCCTTGAGGTCGAGGACAATGGCCTTCGTTCTGTTGATTCACCGAGCGAGACACCTGTGTTTGTATTTGTTTAATGTGTACTTGACTTTGCACTCCAAGAAGCGGCCGGTACTTTGCAAATCAGCCAAGTAGTTCCACTGGTGTGGAAACCACGATGGTTGGAGCTGATGGATTAGTTGAGGCCTTTGGCAGCCTTCACAGGCACTGTGTTAGAGTATTCGAGGCATAATGAGACAGATAAACAAAAACTTGCGTGCAACTCCAGCCTTCCATTCTGAGCAATATCCTCGTTAACCTCTTCCGCACTTTCTCTATGTTGCTACCATACCCTTCCCTGTAGGGTGGCGACCAGAACCTCCACATCCAACCCTCAGCTGCGACGTGATGCTCCAACTCTTACGCTAGTGCCTCAGTCTGTGAAGGCAAGCTCGTCAAACACATTATTCGCTATCCAATCCTCTTGCATCACCACTTTTGGAAGTTTTGTGGCAAGAATGTTCAACTCAAAATAAACCATTTTTAAAGGGGTTATGCTATTATGCCATAGAACATAGGACACTATAATCACAGTACAGGCCTCGTATATCCCTACCAAAAAACCCTTCCTACCTCATAACCCTCTATTTTTCTTCCATCTATGTGCCCGTCTAAGAGTCTCTTAAATGCTCCTAATGTTTCAGCCTCTGCCACCACCCCTGGCGAGGCATTTCAGGCACCCACAACTCTATGTGTAAAAAAAACCGTACCCCTAATGTCTCCCTTAAATTTTCCTCCCTTGATGTTGTGCAGATGTCCTCTGGTGTTTCTTATTCCCACCCTGTGAAATAAGCACTGGCGGTCTACCTTATCTCTGCCTCTTTGAATCTTGTTGACCTCTATCAAGTCTCCTCTCATCCTTCTTTGCTCCAAAGAGAATAATCCCAGCTCTGCTGACCTTGGCTCTTAATCCGGGCAACATCCTGGTAAATCTCCTCTGCCCCCTCTCCATAGCTTCCACATCCTTCCTATAATGAGGTGACCAGAAGTGAACACAATACTCTAAGTGTGGTCTTACCAGAGGTTTGTCGAGTTGCAACATGACCTCTCTACTCCTGAACTTAATCCCCCTATTAATGAAGCCCAGCATCCCAGAGGCCTTCTTAACTATCCTATCAACCTGCACGGCAACCGGAAGAGATGCATTTCAAGGTCCTCCATACTAAAAAATATCTGAATATTAGCCCTATATTCAGATTTCTGGCTTGACTTTCTAAAATGCATCACCTTACGCATAACCATAATGGATCCAGCTGCAACTTTTCTGCCAACTCTGCATCCTGCTTATGTCCTTTCGTAACATATGACAACCTTCAACACAACTCACAACACCTCCACCCTTTGTATCATGCGCAAACTTAATGGCCCGTCCTTCTTCATCTACTGCTTTGAAGACATTTTGTGAAGTTCACATGTAAAACATTCCAATGAGGAATCAATGGGACTTTGCTGTGTAATTTTAATATCAGTAATGAAAGGTAAGGAAAGTGTAAGGAGTTACTCAATTAGAGAGACACAGATAGGGGAGGCCATGTCTACTGGCCCTCATCTTGACAACATTTTACAAAGCAGCACAACTGAGAGTGTCCTATCTGGCTGTATCATTGTGTGGGGTGGTAGGAAGTATTGGACCAGAAATCAATACAGAGGATAATCAAAACAGACGAGAAGATGACTGATTCCACTATAATCAACATTCACCAGAAGCACTGCGTAAATAGAAATACTGAGGACCCCGTCCATGCCACTGTTGTGGCGCTATAGATAGACTACTACCCCCAAAAGTCTAGTGAACTGGCATGGGACATCATAACGTCATCACGTGGCGCACGGTGTTCCGTGTTTTATAAGAATACGTGCGTGACTCGAGTAAATGAGTTCAGATTTACCTGCAGCTGCGTGTGTCATTATTTCGCGTTCATCAGCCACCACTGCGTTTTCAGCAGACTCCAATTAGTGATCAAAATGAGCTTTTGGACCCTACGGATACTGCAGCTGTTGCTGTTAAGCTACCGGCCTTCTGGGTGGCAGAACCAGAGCTGTGATTTCAACAGGCTGAGGCACAATTTTACCTCAGGAAGATCGAGGTGGACGCGACTCATTTGTGTCACCTCGTCGGTGCCTTGGACCAAGCCGCTGCCAAGTGAGTCGGGAATGTCCTGTGCGATCCACAGGAGCCTGGAGACCGCAAGTATGACACCCTAAAAGTGCTCCTGCTGCGAATTTACAGCACGTCCCACAGAGAGAGGGATATGGAGGAGTTGGGTGGCCACGCTCCATCCAACATGCTGTGCCTGGCATCTGGCCAATGGCCAGATATGTTATTCGAACAGCTCTTCCTGGAGAGGATGCCAGAAGACATTAGACTCTCATTATCGCAGAGTTCTTTCAAAGACCTCAGGGCAGTAGCTGCAGAGGCAGAAGCTGGCAAAACTTCACACCAAAAGGTCTTCGGACAATGCCACTGAGTCACAGCTGTCTGCGCCCAGCACCTCTATTGTTGACACTACTTCCCAAGCCAATGCTCTCAACATACCAGCTTCTATAACGAGGCAACGTCTCAAGTCAGGCAGACAGCCTGTCGACACTTCCACCTGGTGTTTTTACCACCGGCGTTGGGAAGTCAATGCACGTAGGTGCCTGTCGCCCTGTGCTTTCTCAGGAAACGCCCTGGCCGGCCGTCGTTAATGGCTGCGATGGTTAGCCGAAAATCTACGAGCCTTCTGTATGTTTCTATATGTTCTCTCCACAGACCTTGTCTGATCCATTGAGTCCCTCCACCCTCTTGTTGTCTACTCAAGGTTCCAGCATCCGCAGTTCTGGTGCTTCTCTGGAATAAATTGGATGATTTGGGTAAATTCGCCTGCTCCCTCCATTTCCCCTGAAGAGAAAATGCGAAATCACCAAAATCATTAAATTTATGAATGTGACAGGCATATTTAAGAAGGCAAGACCAAAATGGCCATACTTGCTAAATTGCCGTAAACATTTATGTATGATATGGCTTTAGGGCCATATTACAGCAATTTACTTGGTCACCAGAAACATGTTGGAAACAGCTCTTCTGAGCATTCTTCAGGATGACTGGTGTTTCACGTCTGAAGCAAAACTGAGTACTTGAGAAGCATTTCAAGTTAAAGGGAATGATGTGTTAAAGGGAATAGTGTACTCTGTTCAGTGTATGTAGTGCCAGAAATTAGTACAGGAAAACTGCATAGAACGTTACAGCATAGAACAGGCTCCTCTACCCAGAAGGTCCTCCTGAGCCGACTCCATCCCTACCTCATGCCCATAACCCTTTTATCTTGCATCCACATGCCACTATGAATGTCCCTATGGTACCATCTCCCACCACCACCCGGGCAGCCACCCTCCACTCTGTGAAAAAAAAACTTGCCTCTGATGTCTCCTGTGAACTTTCCTCCTCTCACCTCAAACAGAGGTGCTCAGGTATTTGCTACTGTTGCCTCAGGCATAAGGTGCTGTCTTTCCTCCCTGTCTAAGCCCCTTATAATAGCTACCTCTATTAAGCCGCCTCTCGTTCTTCATCACTCCAAAGAGAAAAACTCGCTCTGTCAACTTTGCTTCCTAAGACGTGCTCTCCAATCCAAACAGCATCCTGATCAATCTTCTCTGCACATCCCTAAGTTGCATTGACCAGTTTTACCCATAGCCTGCACTATGCTGTAATGTTCTATGCAGTTTTTCTGTACTGGTTTATGGCACTGCCCAAGTGTCAGAGATGCTGTTTGGTCTCTTTAACCAATGAGAAGTGGAGTTTGATCGAAGAGGATCTCCACTGACAGCCTTTGTATAGTGACTTCCACAGTCGTATGTATCTCTACTCGAAGAAACAGTTTGTGTTGTGCCTGCCATACACAAAACTGCTGGAGAAACTCAGCAGGTCACTCAGTGGCCAATGTTTCAGGCTTCAGCCCTTCATTGAAGTATGAGCAACAAGCTGGCAGGTGTCTGAATAAAATGGTGGGTGGAGTGGGTGGTTGGAGAAGAGAAGAGGGAGGAAGGGACAGATTAACAGGTAACAGTTTATAGGTGGACATTGATGGGACGGTAGAAGATAAAAACTGTGGAGGGGAGTTAGTGTAGCGAGCAAACAAAAAACACGAGAAAAGGCTGTACTACCGGCTTCAATTGACTTAAATTCTGTGTGCACCAGTTGTCATATCTCAATGGCCCCGCGTGTGCTCGACTGCCCTCTGCTGGCTCCATGTGTCCGACTGCCCCTGGGAGGGGCCGACTCGAGTCTATATACGGGGCTGATGACGGACAGCCAGCCAGGCGGGGCCAGCCTCCTAGGTGGCCTACCTGCAGGTACAGTGGTTACCCCCTGCAGGTAGGCCGGTGGGAGTGCAGCCAGTGTAGTGGTTGTATCGCCCCAGAGGCTGGTCTCGAAAAGGAGAGGGAAGAGAAGGGGTTTGGGGAGCTGGAGGAAAGAAGTCAGAGAAAGTTTTGTTCCGTTGTTTATTTTTATGTTCAATTATTCATGGAATGAGAATATTACTGGCAATGCTCAAATTTATTGTTCAGCCTCAGTTGAGAAAACAGTGGATTCAATCACACTAGGATGACATACAAGCCAGATTCTGTCATCTGCAGCAAAAACACAGCGCTGGAGAAACTCAGCAGGTCAAACAGTGTTCTTTATAGAGCAAAGATAAAGATACATGACTGACATTTTGGGCTTGAGCCCTTCGTCAAGGTAAGGCTCAAGCCTGAAATGTCAATTATGTATTTTTACCATTGCTCTATAAAGGACACTGTTTGACCTGCTGAGTTTCTCCAGCATTGTGTTTTTACTTGAACCACAGTGTCTACAGACTTTCCTGTTTTACTTCTGTCATCTGTAAACCTACTTCAGGTCATTCGTATAATTCACAAGTGACTGGGGTCCCAGCACCGGCCTTCGTGGAACACCACCAGCCGCAAACCTCCAGGAAGGGTGATACCCTTCCCCCACCACCCTCTGCCTTCTGTGGGCCATCCAATTCTGAATCCAACCCCCAGTTTGGCATGGTCTGTAACTTTTGGATCAGCTTACCATGAGGGGCCCTTGTCAGATGCCTTATTGAAGTCCACACAGGTAACTTGTGTATCTAGGAATGTAGACGCCTGCCAAAAGAGGCAAAACTAGCCAAGTTCAATCCAGACACTAAGCTCCCATCCATTGAAGACATCTACATGAGACATTGCCCTCATAAAGTGTCCCCAGCACCCTGTCTCAACCTGTTCTCCCTGTTACCTAGGTGCAGAAGGTACAGAAGTCTGAGGTCCAGCTCTTCCAGATTCAAGAATGAATTGTATCAATAGCTATCAGGCACTTGAACCTCTTTGCACTACCCCAGTGGCTCACACCCTTTTATTTCTCATTCACATCCCACCTCAAGTAAGCTTTTGCTAACCACAGAGCACCTATAGCATCCTATGCCACAGGTGCTCTGTGGTTAGTCAGGGATTACTTAAGGTGGGATGAGTGTTAAAATAAAGGTTGAGAACCACTGCCATGAACTAACCCATGACCATTAAAAGATCTGTTTGCACTGATGAAACAGCACTTTTGATTTCTTGCAAGAACTGCAGCTGTGAATAATTATTATCTCTTTTCCTGAATTGGCATTTTGGAGTAATTTAATGTAGGTGGTGCCTTGACAGTATATGGATATGTTTTTGGGAGATAAATTGTGAAAGGTTTGTTAGAGTAGGTTACACTTTAAAATGGATCATATTAAAAATACTGGAACTCTGCCCCATGCTAGACATATCGGCCCCCACAGCTTTTGCAAAAGCTTTGGGGAGTGCTCAAGAGACTTCACTAATGGATTGTTGTTTACAAAAGGAAACAGATGAAAGCTGTTGTTGGAGCCACAGATTGACTGGAAGAGAACTTGTTGTTCTAAGAGGGTCATGTGGTTTTGTAAGCAGGGAGAGCCAAACAGGCTTTCTCTAAGAGAGGGAGAGAGAGAGAGAGAGAGAGAGAGGGAGAGAGAGAGAGAGAGAGAGAGAGAGGGAGAGAGAGAGAGAGAGGGAGAGAGAGAGAGAGAGAGAGAGATCAGTTCTGCAGTGTTACAGTTGGCAACAGCTGGGACTGGAACAGGACAGGCTGGCAAGCATATGGAAAGCCCCATTTTGTAAGTCAGCCTGGTCAAAGGCCTTGTGGTTCATACAAGAGAGATCTGGCTGGCTAATGTTTCACTTGGAATAAGAGAAACAAAAAGGTACTCTGCGGTGACCTGAAAGAAAGAGGTTATCATCTGGAGAACCCTGAGGGGGTGAGTTTTGTCAGCAAGGCAATGAAGTGACTGATGAAAGTACATCAGTTGTGGATGTCGTGGAACAACACATCTCTCTCTTAAAACTGACAAGAGCCTTCCTGAGCGGTAACCATTTAATTTTCATGTACAGTATAAGAATGGCCTGCAACCAGTGAATTTGGAGGGGTGAGAAGTGAGATTGGACTGTGAGCCAAAGAACTTTTCTGAACATTATATACACAAGCGCTTAGAATTAGAAGGGGGTTACGTTAGTTAAGTTAAATTAAATAGTGATTCTCTTTTCATTTTTAAAGATAATTAAAATCAACTTTTGTTTAAATAGCCATTTGTTGTGGTGAATATTTATTGCTGCTGGGCTTTGGGGTCCTCTGGGCATGTTCTCTTCTTTGGCTTGGCTTCGCGGACGAAGATTTATGGAGGGGGTAAGAAGTCCACGTCAGCTGCAGGCTCGTTTGTGGCTTACCAGTCCGATGCGGGACAGGCAGACACGATTGCAGCGGTTGCAAGGGAAAATTGGTTGGTTGGGGTTGGGTGTTGGGTTTTTCCTCCTTTGCCTTTTGTCAGTGAGGTGGGCTCTGCGGTCTTCTTCAAAGGAGGCTGCTGCCCGCCAAACTGTGAGGCGCCAAGATGCACGGTTTGAGGCGTTATCAGCCCACTGGCGGTGGTCAATGTGGCAGGCACCAAGAGATTTCTTTAGGCAGTCCTTGTACCTTTTCTTTGGTGCACCTCTGTCACGGTGGCCAGTGGAGAGCTCGCCATATAATACGATCTTGGGAAGGCGATGGTCCTCCATTCTGGAGACGTGACCCATCCAGCGCAGCTGGATCTTCAGCAGCATGGACTCGATGCTGTCGACCTCTGCCATCTCGAGTACCTCGACGTTAGGGGTGTGAGCGCTCCAATGGATGTTGAGGATGGAGCGGAGACAACGCTGGTGGAAGCGTTCTAGGAGCCGTAGGTGGTGCCGGTAGAGGACCCATGATTCGGAGCCGAACAGGAGTGTGGGTATGACAACGGCTCTGTATACGCTTATCTTTGTGAGGTTTTTCAGTTGGTTGTTTTTCCAGACTCTTTTGTGTAGTCTTCCAAAGGCGCTATTTGCCTTGGCGAGTCTGTTGTCTATCTCATTGTCGATCCTTGCATCTGATGAAATGGTGCAGCCGAGATAGGTAAACTGGTTGACCGTTTTGAGTTTTGTGTGCCCGATGGAGATGTGGGGGGGCTGGTAGTCATGGTGGGGAGCTGGCTGATGGAGGACCTCAGTTTTCTTCAGGCTGACTTCCAGGCCAAACATTTTGGCAGTTTCCGCAAAGCAGGACGTCAAGCGCTGAAGAGCTGGCTCTGAATGGGCAACTAAAGCGGCATCATCTGCAAAGAGTAGTTCACGGACAAGTTTCTCTTGTGTCTTGGTGTGAGCTTGCAGGCGCCTCAGATTGAAGAGACTGCCATCCGTGCGGTACCGGATGTAAACAGCGTCTTCATTGTTGGGGTCTTTCATGGCTTGGTTCAGCATCATGCTGAAGAACAGTGTACCTAATGTACACATGTGGCTGCACCAAGTCATAATTTCAGTACATATGTACATTGTACTTATGTGTATGACAATAAACTCATGGTCAATATTATCCCATAAGACATAGGAGAAGAAGTAAGTAATTTAGCTATCAAGTCCATTGGAAGTAAGGGTCTGCCTTATGCAGATTGATCAATTTTAATTCAGGCCTACTTTGTGCCTTGCTGCTTTCTGAAAGAATGGTGAGATGGTTGCAAAGACTTGAGGACAGTGAGGGAAGGCTATGTGTTGTTTGGCAATTACAGCCAAGGTGAGATTCCCCTAGTCCTGACCAAGGTCAGCGAGAGGCTCTGGAACATGTGTTGCCTGACAGCGGCATCCTGGCTGATAACTTTCCCACAGTCCCATTTTTCTCTAGAATCACGTGATTTACAGGAATAGGGAGAATCTAAACTTTAAATTCCTGAGAGAATGGGGACACATCTATGTGATTGGTCCACAATGTGGTGCACCAAATAGATCAGCGGTTTTCAAACTGCCCCCAAAACTCACATTCCACCTTCAGCAATCCCTATGGCATCGGTGCTCTGTGATTAGCAAGGGATTGCTGAAGCTGGGATGTGGATGGGAAGGGAAGGATGAGAATCACTGCTCTAGGCCCAATTGTGACTGAAATATTTTGCTTGAGAAAAATGGTCATTGGCCCATTTCCTTTGGAGTTGTGAAACCATGCACATAACGAGTCAATGAGGGATGATTAAAACAGTGTTTTTCAAACTTTTCTTTCCACTTACATAATCCCTTACTAATCACAGAGCACTTATGGCACAGGGATTACTTAAAGTGGAATGTGAGTTGGGGGGGGGGGGTGCGATTTGAAAACGACTGACATTGCAAAGTGTAATGCTGATGGGATAATGGATAATGCTTGCTGCCTAGGACATGACTGTTTTGAGATTGGTTAATGTCGGATGGCTTTGGAGAATTTATACTTTTGCATTTGTATGCTCAGGGAGCTCTTTGATCCTCTATGGAGCTTGAAGGACCTCCCACCAAGCTCGTGTGTGTAAAGGAGTACCGGGAAATTAAAATGTCTGAGCCCTCCATTCATTGCTGTGCCTTTACTGAAAAAAAACCACCTGCCAGGACCTGGACAAAGGGGGTTGATAAGACAACCTTCACCATTTTCCCCACCATTTAATCACGGCTGAACCATTTTCTCACTGCCCAGCCTTCTCCTCATAACCGTCGATCCCCTGGCTAATCAAGGACCTTCAATCTCTGCTGTAAATACACTCAATGACTTGACCTCCACAACCACCTGTGGCAACACAGATTTACCACTCTCTGGCTGGAGAAATTTCTCTGCATCTCTATTCTGAGTGGACACTCTTGTCCTAGATTCTCCCACTATGGAAAACAACCTTTCTACATCTTCTCTGTCCATGCCTTTCAACATTCGAAATGTTTCAATGAGATCCCACCCCCATTCAACTAAATTCCAACGAGCACATGCCAAGAGCTGTCAAACGTTCCTCATGTGATAATCCTTTCATTCTCCGAATCCCTTAACAATCACCACGTAACAGAATGAAGAATCTGTGCATAAAATGTTTTTAAATTAAAAAAAATTTGGACATACAGGCCATTTCACCCATGAGTCCGTGCTGCCAAATTTACACCGAAATAACCTACACCCTCAGTGCGTTTTGAATGGTGCAAGGAAACCGGAGCCCCAAGGGAAAACCCATGCAGGCATTGGGAGAACATGCAAACTCCTGACAGACAGTGTTGGATTCTGATCAGTGACGCCGTAACAGCTAACTGCTATGTCAACCGTGCCACTTAGAATAGGAGGAATTTCTTTAGCCGGGGGTGGTAAATTTGTGCAATTCATTGCCGCAGGTGGTTGTGGAAGCCAAGTCATTGGGTGTATTTAAGACAGAGATTGGCAGGTTCTTGATTAGCCAGGGCAGCAAAGGTTAAGGGGAGAAGGCCGGGCAGTGGGGCTGAGTGGGGAAATGGATCAGCTCATGATTAAATGGCAGGGCAGGCTCGACAGGCTGAATGGCCTATTTCTGCTCCTACCTGGCTCACAGCCTGAAGTGGAGCGAGGGTTCGATTACAAGGGAGATTTGCTCCACATGATGTGCCTCATACTGCAGTTGGCAGGAGGGTCCGGCTCAAGTATGCCCAAATGGGGCCAGGTATTCAGGACAGCCAGTCGCAAGGTGTGTGCTCACCGGAGGATCTAACCTTGCTTGACAAGGGGAAATGACTTTCAACCTGCCATGGTCAGGTGACCCTCCTGGAGCAAGCACATGGAAATTCCTCTGTTCGGAGCAATTTCCTGTCTGACCTGTTGGATATTCCTCTGGATAACATCCATGTAGCAGACAAAATGGCTTGTGTTTGGGCTGCCTCTTCAGCTTCCTTTGGCAGCTCGTTCAATAGGTGCAATTCTCTCTGTGTGGAAAAGTTGCCCCTCTGGACTATTTTAAACTTTTCTTTTTCACCTGAAACCTATGCTTACTGGGTTCCTTTACCCTGCGATAGAGACTGTGCCTCACAATTAATGTCCCTCTTATCAAATATCCCCTCAGTGTTTTAAAGTCTCTGGAGAAGTGTCAGCTGATTGAATGTCCTCTTTATAATTCACCATCAGATCCTTATAGCATCTACATGAATCTTTTCTGCACCCTTTCCAGCCTAATGACATCCTCCTGTGATTGGGTATCCAGAGCCACATCCAGTACTACATATGTGGTCTCACCACCATCATGTAATATAATGTCCCAAATCGTGTACTCCATGCAATACACGATTGAGCTGGAAAAACTCAGCAGGTCACACAGCCACCAAAGGGAGTCAAGGGTAGCCAACGTTTCAGGCCTTGGCCCATACCTGCTGAATGAGCCAGGCCCAAAACGTTGGTTACCCTTGACTTCCTGTAGACACTTCATGACCTGCTGAGTTTCTCCAGTGTAAAGGTTTAAACCTTGGGTTTTTAATTCTTAGTTAATCTTGTGCCTGTCTCTTGAAGAGATCTATTGTTTGTAGTTTTACCATAGTTATTATGATGTACATATGTGTAATATCTGCCCAGATTAAGTGCTTGCTCATTCTACAAGATGTGAAGGAAGCGTGAGCACGAGAAATTTTTCATTGAAGCTGTGTGTCTCTTTAAAAGCTTTTGTATCTCTTTAAACTAGTATTTCTACATATCTTTTGTATCTCTATCAAACAGTAAATATTTTGTTATTCAATGACAATTGTAAGTCAATGAGAAGCTATGCAAAATGTTTATCTGTTTTATCAATGAATTAAAACTACATAAAGTAACAACCACAGAGTTTGATTTGTTGGATTAAAGAGATCGAAATTCAAGATATTGCACCTCACGCTTTGGAAGATGACACTCTGGAATTAGGATATATTACAATAAGGAAAGTGTCATCTCTACCAGCATCTTTGTATGTTGGACCCGATCCCAGCATCTGCACACTTTCTTGTTTAAGTTTTGTAGTCAATGTCCTTATATATGCAAACCTAAAGGCTGCAGTTACTGGGAGTCTGAATGAAAAACGGTTGGAAATGGTCAACAGATTAGACGCTCTGTGGAAAGGGAAATAGAATCTCCCTTTGTTTTTCTCTCTCCACAGATGCTGCCTGACCTCTTGAGGGTTTCCAGCATTTTCGGTTTGTTATTTAACAAATTGATTGTCATAGAACATAGAACAGTGGTTCCCAAACTTTTTCGGACCCCTGCTTTACAAGGCCAGTGCCCTAACTACCGAGCTATTGAGCCTCAGAGAGGAAAGTTGAAAGAGCTCAGAGTTAAAAGTAGTGCAAGGGCATCAAATTTTTTGAGTGAGAGGTCCAATTCAGAGTCGGTCTCATTTAACTGGGGTTATGAACAAAATTGATGAAGATAATGAATCAACATAGTGAACGTGCTATTGCAGGAAATGGGAGAAGTCGATGTTAATGCTGTCTCTTTGCAAAGGGCCCAGGCGGAATATTATTATTATAACAAGTCGGCATTAACATTGACTTGTACGGTTTCCATTGGACCTCCTCTCTGTCACATTCCCTCGAGCTCCCTCTCCCCTTCACTTCATTCTCCATTCAAAGCTACCCCCTGCCCCTATCACTTCCCAGCTTTGTTCCTTTCTACCCTCCTATATCCACCAGTGACCTCCTACCTGTTAGCCTGTACTCCTCCCCCTGCCCATGCCTCCCTCCCGCCTCTCCTCTCCTTCCCCACCTTTTATTATCAGGGGTGCAGTTCCTAATTTTCAGGTGCAGGAGCTCACCAGAAAAGGTGACAAGGAGGTGCTGGAGCTGCCCCCTGAGGTGCCTGGAGTGACTCCCCTGAGGGGCCTGCAGTGGCCCCCTGGGGTGCTGCCAGCACCCCTGAGGTGCCTGGAGTGGCGCTCCTGTGAGCTCCTGCAGCCCTTGCTTTCTATTCAAGTGGCTACCTTCTTTCTGCTCATACTTTGACGAAGGGCTCAGGCCCGAAAGGTAGGTTACCCTTCTGTGTTTCTTAAAGAGCCAGTACCAACCACCCCCCCCCTCTCCACCAAACAAACTACAACATCTGCATGTTTTGTATGGCTGGGGGGGATGGGGGAGGAAACTGGAGCACCCGAAGGGAACCCATGTAGGACACAAACAAACTCCTTATAGACAGCATCGGATTTGAACCCGGGTCACTGGTGCTGCAATAGCGGAGCACTAACCGCTATGCTATCTGTGTCTCCCAGTTCCTCC
The DNA here is from genome assembly GCF_036971445.1 of Narcine bancroftii. Classification (NCBI taxonomy): domain Eukaryota; kingdom Metazoa; phylum Chordata; class Chondrichthyes; order Torpediniformes; family Narcinidae; genus Narcine; species Narcine bancroftii. Next base: position 237,802,745 of record NC_091474.1, on the reverse strand, counting down.
AACACTTTTTGTGTGTTGTTTTGGTGAATAGGTGCCTTTCAGAGGGCTGAAATGGCAATTCCCAGGAATCACTGTCGGTTTATAAAGCTGTACATTTGACCTTTGGGTATATTCGCTGTGAACTGTGTCGAGAAAATCAGAACTTGTTTCATGATACAAGCAGCCTGAAATAATGGGTGAACATTTGGCAGCCAAAGTTTTATGAGGTGATGGATTTGGTCGGAGGATAAAGAATATTTGAGACAGCACAGTTGGCGTCAAGGTTAGCGCCATGCCTTTACAGTGCCAGTGATCAGGATCAGGGTTGCCCATACGTTCTCCCTGTGTCTGCGTGGGTTTTGCCCCTGGGCCTCCAGTTTCCTTCCACCATACAGAACGCACTGCTGCTCTCCCTGTGCCCGGACTGGGGCCGCCGTCTCCCCCTTGCTCCTGCCCGTATCGGGGCCGCCGCCGACTACCCTTCGCCCGGACCGGGGCCGGGGCCGCTGCTGCTCTCCCTGTGCCTGGACTGGGGCCGCCGCCTCCCACTCCCTGTCCGGACCGGGGGCTCCGCCTGTCTCACTCGACCGAGGCCGGGGCCGCCGTCTCCCCCTTGCTCCTGCCCGTATCGGGGCCGCCGCCGTCTACCCTTCGCCCGGACCGGGGCCGGGGCTGCTGCTGCTCTCCCTGTGCCTGGACTGGGGCCGCCGCCTCCAACTCTCTGCCCGTATCGGGGCCTCCGCCTGCCTCACACGACCGAGGCCGGGGCCGCCGTCTCCCCCTTGCTCCTGCCCGTATCGGGGCCGCCGCCGTCTACCCTTCGCCCGGACCGGGGCCGGGGCCGCTGCTCAATTGGATAATTACTTCAAAAATATATAACATACAGCATGGTAAAAGGCCATTTTGTCCATTTTGTCCCTCCAGAAGTCTGGAAGGCTGGCGGCAAAACTCTGCATGCCAAACTGCATGAGTTTTTCAAGCTTTGTTGGGACCAAGGTAAACTGCCTCAGGATCTTCGTGATGCCACCATCATCACCCTGTACAAAAACAAAGGCGAGAAATCAGACTGCTCAAACTACAGGGGAATCACGTTGCTCTCCATTGCAGGCAAAATCTTCGCTAGGATTCTACTAAATAGAATAATACCTAGTGTCGCCGAGAATATTCTCCCAGAATCACAGTGCGGCTTTCGCGCAAACAGAGGAACTACTGACATGGTCTTTGCCCTCAGACAGCTCCAAGAAAAATGCAGAGAACAAAACAAAGGACTCTACATCACCTTTGTTGACCTCACCAAAGCCTTCGACACCGTGAGCAGGAAAGGGCTTTGGCAAATACTAGAGCGCATCGGATGTCCCCCAAAGTTCCTCAACATGATTATCCAACTGCACGAAAACCAACAAGGTCGGGTCAGATACAGCAATGAGCTCTCTGAACCCTTCTCTATTAACAATGGCGTGAAGCAAGGCTGTGTTCTGGCACCAACCCTCTTTTCAATCTTCTTCAGCATGATGCTGAACCAAGCCATGAAAGACCCCAACAATGAAGACGCTGTTTACATCCGGTACCGCACGGATGGCAGTCTCTTCAATCTGAGGCGCCTGCAAGCTCACACCAAGACACAAGAGAAACTTGTCCGTGAACTACTCTTTGCAGATGATGCCGCTTTAGTTGCCCATTCAGAGCCAGCTCTTCAGCGCTTGACGTCCTGCTTTGCGGAAACTGCCAAAATGTTTGGCCTGGAAGTCAGCCTGAAGAAAACTGAGGTCCTCCATCAGCCAGCTCCCCACCATGATTACCAGCCCCCCCACATCTCCATCGGGCACACAAAACTCAAAACGGTCAACCAGTTTACCTACCTCGGCTGCACCATTTCATCAGATGCAAGGATCGACAATGAGATAGACAACAGACTCGCCAAGGCAAATAGCGCCTTTGGAAGACTACACAAAAGAGTCTGGAAAAACAACCAACTGAAAAACCTCACAAAGATAAGCGTATACAGAGCCGTTGTCATACCCACACTCCTGTTCGGCTCTGAAACATGGGTCCTCTACCGGCATCACCTACGGCTCCTAGAACGCTTCCACCAGCGTTGTCTCCGCTCCATCCTCAACATCCATTGGAGCGCTTACATCCCTAACGTTGAAGTACTCGAGATGGCAGAGGTCGACAGCATCGAGTCCACGCTGCTGAAGATCCAGCTGCGCTGGATGGGTCACGTCTCCAGAATGGAGGACCATCGCCTTCCCAAGATCGTGTTATATGGCGAGCTCTCCACTGGCCACCGTGACAGAGGTGCACCAAAGAAAAGGTACAAGGACTGCCTAAAGAAATCTCTTGGTGTCTGCCACATTGACCACCGCCAGTGGGCTGATATCGCCTCAAACCGTGCATCTTGGCGCCTCACAGTTTGGCGGGCAGCAACCTCCTTTGAAGAAGACCGCAGAGCCTACCTCACTGACAAAAGGCAAAGGAGGAAAAACCCAACACCCAACCCCAACCCACCAAATTTTCCCCTGCAACCGCTGCAATCGTGTCTGCCTGTCCCGCATCGGACTTGTCAGCCACAAACGAGCCTGCAGCTGACGTGGACTTTTTACCCCCTCCATAAATCTTCGTCCGCGAAGCCAAGCCAAAGAAAGAACAGAACGCACCAGGGGTGTAAATTGGACGGCACGGGCTCATGGGCAGAAATGGCCTGTTACTGGGCGGTATGTCTAAATTTTAATTTAAATTTAGAAATCAAAAATTTAATAAAGAAATAGGTATATTAAATAAAAGATACTGTTATCAAAGAGGTTCAGGAACAGTGACATTTAGGACGTGTGGGGGCATCAATCATTACCAGTGTCAGGGCAGGGGGAGAAATAATTAATAAGTCACACAATTCTGGGTTTTATCAGTAAGATACACAGAGGAATTACGCTGAACTTTCATGAAACATTGGTCCTGATTCAACTGGAGTATCACGTTTATTTAACATGGCACGGGTGGCCTAGCATTTCTCAACCTTTTTCTTTCCACTCACATCGTCCCTCTGCCATCGGTGCTCTGGGATTAGTAAGGGATTGCTTGAGGTGGTATGAGAGTGGAAAGAAAATGTTTGAAAACCACTGTTTTAATCGTCCCTAATTGACTCGTTATGTGCACGGTTTCAGAACTCCAAAGGAAGTGGGTGAAAGACAATTTTTCTCAAGCAAAATATTTCAGTAACAATTTGGTCTGGAGCAGTGATTCTCAACCTTCCCTTCCCTCTCACCTTAAACAATCCCTTACTAATCAGAGAGCACCAATGGCATAGGGATTACTTAAAGTGGGATGTGAGTGGAAAGAAAATGGTTGAGAACCACGGGGTTAGCGCAAGGCTGTTAGAGTGCCAGTGATTGGGACAGGGTTTCGAATCCCGTGCTGTCTGTTGGGAGTTTGTACATTCTCTCTGTGTCAGTGTGGGTTTACCTGCAGGCTCCAGTTTTCTCCAACCCTTCAAAAATGTACTGGGGGCTGTAGATCAATTGGATATATTTGGGTGGCACAGATTTATGGGCCAAAAGGGCCTGTTACCATCTAATTTTAAAAAATAAAAATAAATGAATGGAAAAATGGGCAAGACTTAAAGGAAGTTGTTGAGACTTGATGAGCAGAGTTACAGGGAAAGATTCAACAGCTGCAGACTTTATTCCCTGGAGACCAGGGGTCTGAAATTGTGAGGTTGAGGTGGTGAAAGGGGTTGAGGCGGTGAGGAGGGGGCATTTGAGGAGGGAGACGGAGGAGGGAGACGGAGGAGGGAGACGGAGGAGGGAGACGGAGGAGGGAGGGGGAGGAGGGAGACGGAGGGAGGGAGACGGAGGAGGGAGGGGGGAGGAGGGAGGGGGAGGAGGGAGGGGAGGAGGGAGGGGGAGGAGGGAGGGGGAGGAGGGGAGACGGAGGAGGGAGGGGGAGGAGGGGAGACGGAGGAGGGAGGGGGAGGAGAGGGAGGGGGAGGAGGGGAGGGGGAGGAGGGAGGGGGAGGAGGGAGACGGAGGAGGGAGACGGAGGAGGGAGACGGAGGAGGGAGATGGAGGAGGGAGGGGGATGAGGGAGGGGGGAGGAGGGAGGGGGAGGAGGAGGGAGGGGGAGGAGGAAGGGGAGGAGGGAGGCGGAGGAGGGAGGCGGAGGAGGAAGGCGGAGGAGGGAGGGGGAGGAGGGAGGGGGGGGAGGGGGGAGGGGGTGGAGGGGCACCTCATCCCTTCAACTTCACCACCTCCCCCCTCCTCCTCCCCCCCTCCTCCTCCCCCCCTCCTCCTCCCCCCTCCTCCTCCCCCCTCCACCTCCCCCCTCCACCTCCCCCTCCACCTCCCCCCTCCACCTCCCCCCCTCCACCTCCCCCCTCCCCTCCACCTCCCTCCACCCTCCACCTCCCTCCTCCTCCACCTCCCTCCACCTCCCTCCACCTCCCTCCACCTCCCTCCACCTCCCTCCACCCTCCACCCCCTCCACCTCCCTCCACCTCCACCTCCCTCCACCCTCCACCTCCCTCCACCTCTCAACATCCTTTCACTTCAACCTCTCTCCTCACTTCAATCTCTTTACTCACTTCAATCTCTCTCCTCACTTCAATTTCTCTCCTCACTTCAATCTCTCTCCTCCCCTTAACATGCCTCCTCACCTCAGCCTCCCTCTTCACCTCAACCTCCTCCTCCTCTCAGTCTCCCTCCTCCTCTCAGTCTCCCTCCTCCTCTCAGTCTCCCTCCTCCACTCAATGGTGGAGATTTGGTGGTGCAGAGGGAGTCAGCCTGACGGAAGTCCTTGTAGGCTCTTCTTTCGAGCAGTGAGGGGCCCTTGCACTCCCCTGTAATAACGTTTCATTGATAATATCAATTACCCTCTAAGCACAAAGGGTATATACCCAGCACAACATCTGCAACCTGATTGATATCCTTATGCAAACATTAGCACTTAGCACAACTTAATTAAAGCACAAGGTTTAAGAGGTGCAGGGTCGCTCTTCATTAGACGAGAGGCAATGATTTGAATTTTGGAATTAATCGCTAATGTGCTGTTTTGCATCATGTTGCCCAATCTTCATTAATTAGCACTACATGGAGACTATTCCCTGAAATCTTTTGTTATGCATCTCTCATATTAAAAATGATTAGCTTTTAAATGTATGCAGGAGCACAGAACATTAAGCAAAATCGCCTTGGGGTATTTGAATCCCTTGTTGGTACCACAAAGGTCATTAGACTTCTTTTGGATTTTATTCCAAATTCCTTTTTTTTCTCTCTACTGCAGTTTGCAAAATGTCGTTAAGCAGTTTCGCAGTTACAAAGTAAGATGAAAGGGATCTCCTTGTCAGTCTTCAGGTCTGTATCTTTCATTTCAAGCAGGATTTCATTGCCTAGGCTGACCTTGGTGGGGTTGATGGTGTTCTGCTTGCTTCTGTTAGAGAGGGAACCCCTGTGTCAGCTCCAGCTCTACCGTGAAGCATGGAGTACAGAACAGCACAGCACAGGAACAGGCCCTCGGCCCTTCTGGTCATGCTGAACTTTATTCTCCCTAGTCCCACTGACCTGCACCCAGTCCATAGCCCTCCACACCCTCTCCATCCAGGTACCTGTCCAAATTCTTCTTAAATGTTGAAATTGAGGGCGCATTCAGCACTTTGGCTGGCAGCTCGTTCGACACACCCATCACTCTCTGTGTGAAGATGTTCCCTCTAAACCCCCTCACTCTCTGATTTGTATCCCACCTGCCCTCAGTGGAAAAACCCAATCTACATTCACTCTCTGTCCCCCTCATAATTTTAAATACCTCTAACAAATCTCCCCTTATTCTTCTACACTCCACATGACAAGGACTGTAAATCTTACATTTTTAGATTTTAAATTTAGACATACAGACATATGGAAACAGGCCCTTTCGGCCCACGAGTCCATACTACCCAATTCCAACCAAATGACCTGCAACATCTCGTATATTTTGAATGGTGGGAGGAAGCCAGAGCCCCCAGGGAAAACCCACGCAGGCCGGGAAGAACGTACAAACTCCTTACAGACAGCACAGGATTCGAATCCCGGTTCCGATCGCTGGCGCTGTAACAACCGCTATGCTAACCTTGCCACTTTTCTCTGCACTCTTTTGGTCTCATTGCCTCTACTACCACCACTACCCCTGGCAGCCAATTCCAGGCATTTACCAATGTCTGTGTAAAATATAACCTATCTGAATCCATCTGTTTGTTCTAGTTTTCCAGCAATTGCAGTCTTTCATGTCTGCCACAGACAAGGAAATATTGATGTTCCTGCATTACCCAAGGAATTCTCCATCCCTGCAGCCTCATTGGAGAGATTTTGAAGTGTCAGCTAATCAGATTCTGTTCTATCTTCATCTGATGTCTTAGTTCTCTGATCGCTCCTCTGGTGTGTCAGTGATTATCCTCCTTTTAGTTCATCTCACTTCCTCATCTCAGCTCGTTGAGTAGTGTCACGACAACAACCTTGCGCTCAACGTTAGCAAATCCAAGGAGATGATTGAAGACTTCAGGAGGGAGTCAGGGAACACGACCCAGTCCTCCTCTCGAGGGCTTAGTAGTGGAGAGGGTCAAGAACTTCAAATTCCTGGGTGTCAACATCTCCGAGGATCTGGCCTGGAGCCTCCACGTCGATGCAATCACGAAGAAGGGTCACCAGTGGCTATACTTTGTAAGGTGTTTGAGGATATTTGGTATGTCACCGAAGACTCTCGTGAACTTCTACAGGTGGTACCGTGGAGAGCATTCTGGCTGGTGGCATCACAGGCACTGCTAACTCTCAGAACAAGGAAAATACTCCAGAGGGTTGTTAACTCGGCCTGCGATATCACTCCACCGAGGACGTCTACAAGTGGCGTTGTGTTTAAAAAAAAAGCCTCTATCCTCAAAGATCCCTCCCACCACCCGGGCCAGGCCCTCTTCACTCTGTTACCATCGGGAACAAGGTCCAGGAGCCTAAAGACGAGCACTCAGTGGCGCAAGGACAGCTTCTTCCCGACTGCCATCAGATTCCTGAATAATCAATGAACCAACGACATGGTCTTACTTTTTGTGCACAATTATTTTTGTTTAGTTATAGTAATGTTGTAAGATGGTTATAATAAGAATGTTCACACTGTGACGATGCTGCAAAACATCGAATTTCATGACTTGTTCATGACAATAAATTATGATTCTGTTTCTGAATCACGGTCTTGCCTTTCAATTGCTCAACTGTTTAAAGACAGTGAGGGCTTCAGTCTTCTCCAACCTTCTGGCCAATTTAGTCTCATCCCAAACATGAAATACATTTTCTCAATCATCTTCTTGGCCACAGAGCACACTTCACTCTGTTAGTGAGTGGAAACTTGGATTCGCAGACCCAACCATTCCCCCAACCCCCCCCAACCCCCCTCCGGCTGGTACCCTCAATAACTTCTCCTTTGACTCATCTCACTTCCTTCAGGTCAAAGGCATAGCTATGGGTACCTGCATGGGTCCCAGCAATGCCTGACTTTTTGTGGGCTTCATACAAGTCTACACAGGCAAGGCCCTTCTGCTACATGCTGCCTCATGTACCCACGATGAGCTTGTCAACTTATCCACTTTACTGCCAACTTCCACCCCAACCTCAGATCTGCTCCCTTCTTCCTTTCCTCAACCTCCCTGTCTCCAACTCAGGAGACAGACTCTCGTCCAACATCTACTATAAACCCACCAACTCCCACATCTTCCCACCCTGTCCCCTGTAAGGATTCCATCCCATTCTCTCAATTCCTCCTTCACTCCTGCTTCCAGGATGAGAACTTCCATGTCAGATCATCAGAGATGTCCTCCTTCTTCAAACACTGTGGCATTCCCTCTACCACCATCAACTCAGCACTCACCTACATATCCTCCAGTATCTGGACATCTGCCCTGGCCCCCTCCACCCCCACATGACAAGGACTGAATTTCCCTTGTCCTCACCTACCACCCCACCAGCGCCCGTGTCCAACATATCCTCTTCTGCCATTTCCGCAACCTACTATGTGATTCAACATCTAGACACATATTCTCCACTCTTCCCCTCTCCACCTTCTGCAAAGACTGCTCCCTCCTTGATTTCCTTGTCCACTCATCCCTCCCCACCAATTGTCCCTTTGGCGCCTTCCCCTGCGACTGCAGGAAATCCCCCACTTGCGCTCACACCTCCTCCCTCAGCACCTTTTGGGGCCCCCAAAAGTCCTTCCGAGTGAAGCAATATTGTGAATCTGCATCCGGTGCTCCCTCTGCGGTCTCATCTGCATCGGAGAGACTGGACATAGACTGGGAGAACGTTTTTTTAAGCTCCTCGGCTCTGTCTGCCGCAATAGCGTGGATCTCCCAGTGGCCACCCATTTCAATTCCCTGCCCTGTTCTCTTGCTGTCATGTCTGCCCATGGTCTCATGCACCACCAGACTGAGATCACCAACGAACTGGTGGACCAACCCTTCATCTTCCATCTGGACACCTTTCAACTGGATGGAGAGGGTCAAGAACTTCAAATTCCTGGGTGTCAACATCTCCGAGGATCTGGCCTGGAGCCTCCACGTCGATGCAATCACGAAGAAGGGTCGCCAGTGGCTATACTTTGTAAGGTGTTTGAGGATATTTGGTATGTCACCGAAGACTCTCGTGAACTTCTACAGGTGGTACCGTGGAGAGCATTCTGGCTGGTGGCATCACAGGCACCGCTAACTCTCAGAACAAGGAAAATACTCTAGAGGGTTGTTAACTCGGCCTGCGACATCACTCCACTGAGGACGTCTACAAGTGGCGTTGTGTTTAAAAAAAAAGCCTCTATCCTCAAAGATCCCTCCCACCACCCGGGCCAGGCCCTCTTCACTCTGTTACCATCGGGAACAAGGTCCAGGAGCCTAAAGACGAGCACTCAGTGGCGCAAGGACAGCTTCTTCCCGACTGCCATCAGATTCCTGAATAATCAATGAACCAACGACATGGTCTTACTTTTTGTGCACAATTATTTTTGTTTAGTTATAGTAATGTTGTAAGATGGTTATAATAAGAATGTTCACACTGTGACGATGCTGCAAAACATCGAATTTCATGACTTGTTCATGACAATAAATTATGATTCTGTTTCTGAATCACGGTCTTGCCTTTCAATTGCTCAACTGTTTAAAGACAGTGAGGGCTTCAGTCTTCTCCAACCTTCTGGCCAATTTAGTCTCATCCCAAACATGAAATACATTTTCTCAATCATCTTCTTGGCCACAGAGCACACTTCACTCTGTTAGTGAGTGGAAACTTGGATTCGCAGACCCAACCATTCCCCCAACCCCCCCCAACCCCCCTCCGGCTGGTACCCTCAATAACTTCTCCTTTGACTCATCTCACTTCCTTCAGGTCAAAGGCATAGCTATGGGTACCTGCATGGGTCCCAGCAATGCCTGACTTTTTGTGGGCTTCATACAAGTCTACACAGGCAAGGCCCTTCTGCTACATGCTGCCTCATGTACCCACGATGAGCTTGTCAACTTATCCACTTTACTGCCAACTTCCACCCCAACCTCAGATCTGCTCCCTTCTTCCTTTCCTCAACCTCCCTGTCTCCAACTCAGGAGACAGACTCTCGTCCAACATCTACTATAAACCCACCAACTCCCACATCTTCCCACCCTGTCCCCTGTAAGGATTCCATCCCATTCTCTCAATTCCTCCTTCACTCCTGCTTCCAGGATGAGAACTTCCATGTCAGATCATCAGAGATGTCCTCCTTCTTCAAACACTGTGGCATTCCCTCTACCACCATCAACTCAGCACTCACCTACATATCCTCCAGTATCTGGACATCTGCCCTGGCCCCCTCCACCCCCACATGACAAGGACTGAATTTCCCTTGTCCTCACCTACCACCCCACCAGCGCCCGTGTCCAACATATCCTCTTCTGCCATTTCCGCAACCTACTATGTGATTCAACATCTAGACACATATTCTCCACTCTTCCCCTCTCCACCTTCTGCAAAGACTGCTCCCTCCTTGATTTCCTTGTCCACTCATCCCTCCCCACCAATTGTCCCTTTGGCGCCTTCCCCTGCGACTGCAGGAAATCCCCCACTTGCGCTCACACCTCCTCCCTCAGCACCTTTTGGGGCCCCCAAAAGTCCTTCCGAGTGAAGCAATATTGTGAATCTGCATCCGGTGCTCCCTCTGCGGTCTCATCTGCATCGGAGAGACTGGACATAGACTGGGAGAACGTTTTTTTAAGCTCCTCGGCTCTGTCTGCCGCAATAGCGTGGATCTCCCAGTGGCCACCCATTTCAATTCCCTGCCCTGTTCTCTTGCTGTCATGTCTGCCCATGGTCTCATGCACCACCAGACTGAGATCACCAACGAACTGGTGGACCAACCCTTCATCTTCCATCTGGACACCTTTCAACTGGATGGAGAGGGTCAAGAACTTCAAATTCCTGGGTGTCAACTTCTACAGGTGGTACCGTGGAGAGCATTCTGGCTGGTGGCATCACAGGCACCGCTAACTCTCAGAACAAGGAAAATACTCTAGAGGGTTGTTAACTCGGCCTGCGACATCACTCCACTGAGGACGTCTACAAGTGGCGTTGTGTTTAAAAAAAAACCTACTATGTGATTCAACATCTAGACACATATTCTCCACTCTTCCCCTCTCCACCTTCTGCAAAGACTGCTCCCTCCTTGATTTCCTTGTCCACTCGTCCCTCCCCACCAATTGTCCCTGTTAAACTTCCCCTCCTTCTTCTTCTGTCCTCCTGTTGCCTTTCCCCCACCTCTCTCTCTCTACTTTTTTCCCTCTGTCTCCTTTCACAGATCCAAAACACCTCTCCTCTCTTCATTAACACCTTTTCTTGGTCTGGACTCCTCCCCCAACCAATCTTCAGACTTTATTCTGACATCTTCCTGTTTGCTTATTCCCTAATGTCAGTAATATATCTTTCATCCTATAGATGCTGCAAGACTGGTTGAGTTCCTCCAGCATTTCTGTGTGATTTTACTGCAAGTCCAGCGTCTGGATCCTGAGCCCTTTATAAGCAGAGCTTGCAGCACAATAAACTGGTGTTGAATTCACACCCGCCGCCGTGTGTGTCTCTTCTTCGAGCGTAACCTCTCCAGCTGTAGCAGCCGCCACACAGTAACAAATAATGTGCAAAAAGTTTTTAAATGTGTCTCAGATTGTGTCTGTTGTTTAAGAGACTGATGGGGGAGGGGGAGCAGCTGTGTCTGAACCTGGTGGGGTGAGTCTTGTGGCATCTACACCTCTTTCCTGAGGGCAGCAGCGAGAACAGAGTGTGTGCTGGATAGTGTGGATCCTTCGCTCCGACGGCGGAATTCCCTGTAGATGTTCTTAATGGTGGGGAGGGTTTTGCCTGTGATGCCCTAGGCTGTGTCCACTACCTTTAGCAGGGGCTTTGGGAGGAGGTAAAGAGGAAGTGGCGACACCTGGAACCAGGCAGCGGCGGGGGGTGGGGGGGGGTGACCTAAAGTCTGAGACAGTCCATGTTTCTGCTTGCTCTGCAGTTGACAGGACGGCTGTTGGAAGATGATTGGAGGTGATCAACAGTGCTACAGGCAGAAAGATTGCATCCATGGCGGGGGTGGGGGGGGGGGGTAAGCTCTGACAGTTCAGCGGAGGAGGGATCTGCGTCTTCTTGAACACTTATACTAGCTGGCTGTACAACAATGCAGGCTGATGGGGTTGAAGGGACCAGGACCCTCTCTGTGGCATGGAGCTGGTCCTAATGATAAAGAATCTGGGGGGAGGGGTCGTATCTGATGTCATCTATGTACAAAAAAATTAAACTTGAACCCTTCCTACTTTTCCCACCCTCCCCTGTTTACTAAAGCAGAGATGTTGAGAGCAGGACACCGAGAGGTAAATGCACCTGGTGGGATGATTGCATGCACAAGGGATTAGCATGGTTGATGCTTAGATGCATCTGGGATTGACAGAGATGAGATGGATGGATTACAGAGGTGGGTAGTAAAATGCAATGATGAGATGATGAGATCTGAAAGCAACTTTTCTCAATGGGAGGGGAATGGGATGACTTTAGATTATGCGGTGAGAAGTGTTCTGTGAGCTGTCAATTAGGTTAGCTTTAACATCACTCTATTGCAATGGTGGCATGATTAGCGTTTGGATGGCACGGTTAAGTTTGGCGTCAAAGTTGGTGCATTGGTTAGAACAATGGTATTATAGCACCAACGGTTTCAAGTCCTCTGCTATGAGGAGTTTCTATGTTCTCCCCGAGATCACGTGGGTTTTCTCTGATGTTTCAAAGATCGAAAGAGCACAAAGAAGATTCACTAAGATGCTGTCAGGTCTTCAGAAGTTGAGTTACCGGGAAAGATTAAACAAGTTAGGACTATACTTGGAATGAAGAAGAATGAGGAGAGACTTGATAGAGGTTTATAAGATTATGAGGGGTATAGATGCTTCCACTTAGATTGGGGTAGATAAATACGAGAGTTTGTAGCTTTAGGTTGAAAGGGGAGAAGTATAAGGGGAACATTAGGGGAATGTTTTATACTCAGAGAGTGGCAGGAGTGTGGAATGAGTTGCCATCTGATGACGTTAATGCAGATTCAATCTTGAGTTTTAAAAATAAATTGGATAAATACATGGATAGGAGAGGTCTGGAGGGTTGTGGAATGAGAGCAGTTCAGTGGGCCTGGCTAGTTTTATTGGTTGGCACAGACCAGAAGGGTTGAATGGCCTGTTTTTCTCTGCAGTAACGTTCTATGGTTCTATGGTATGGGGTTCATTGGTCACTTGGCTGCATTTAGGTGGGGATGCCTTGTGGGCCAGAAGGTTAACGTGCTGTGTCTCTAAAATATAAAATATAAATTCATAAAGAAGAACATTGTACAGAGCTAGAGTAAAAATTAACACCAAATAAGGGCAACGTGAGAATATTGTGGGGTTCATTCAGTAGCCCGATGACTGCAGGGAAGAAACTGTCTTTAAGCCTATTGTTGAGTGCTTTCACACTGGCCTCAGAGGTGGGTCAACCATTAGGCTGAGTAGGCTGAGGTCTAGGGACCCAGAAGGTAAGGAGGGCCCATCAAAACCACTGGAGCGTAACTGCTCGCCAATCTGGACTCATGATAGTCCTGGGTCCTGGGCTCACGGGAAGTACCGCGTTCACCTGTCAATTAGCAGCGGGGTCTTGGTCCCATCTATCAACTCAGGCCCCACCTGTCCCTGTGCGACCTGTCAATCAATGTTCGTGTTTGTACACGCGCGCGAGTGAGGTCCTCCTCCTGCAGCCGAGCTCGGCTCATGCGGTCTCGCTCACAGGAGGTCTATTTTTTTTAACAAAGCTCTCCCTTCCTGTGTTATTTTATATCAAGATTTTTTTTGATCTGATTTTATTTATCCTTTCGTAACTAACAGACCTTTCAAATTATTCGGGGCCAGCAGACGACTTCCGTAAGGTAAAGTGTTGTTTGATTTTAATGAAGTTTCTACTCCCCTCCTCCAACCAAACACCAGCGGGTGTCTTCCCAGCACATCTGCAATAGATAAATTTAGACAATGTGAGGGCATCATGCCCAAAGGCTAATCAATGGAACAATTTCACAAGATTCTATTCAACGAAGGGTGCGAGGCCGTGGCGCAAGGGGGGCAAGATCAGCAGGGGCCTTACCAAAGCTCAGCCTCTGGGGCTCGGGTGGTAGTTAATCCGCCACTGCCTAAGCTCTGCATCCTTGATGTAAAGGCATATCCAGCCTGCAACACAACCAATTGCACTCAGAGACAAAAGAGGAGTACAAACACGATTTGACTAGCTTACAATCAATGACTGGTGGACACAATAGTCCTCAGGTGAATCTGAGGTAAGGTGGGAAAACCCAGGGTTTATATTTGGCTAGGTGAGGGTGGAACCAAGGGAGGAGCTGGCAATCTGAGCAACACACAGACAGTGAAATCCAGTGCCTTGAAGGCTTGGCAGACTCAGTGGTCTGAAAAGCCTATTTCTGCTACTACGGGTTATGGTCTAATACTCCTCTGTCTCCTGACAGCTTGCTGTTGGCTCAGGCAGTGGTCCCAACAAAGCATAAAATCTTCCCAAAGCTCAGAGCACTTTAACCAATAAAAATTTGATAACAATACAAGCTTTAATCTCTCGTGATGAGGAAAACAATTCACAAGAGTTTGTTGTGGGTTGGGCAGTTTGCCAAGGTTTATCTTACAGGAACATTCCTATTGGTCCCAAATGCTAAACTAATGGGGTTTGAGTTAATTATTGCCTAGATTCATTCTTGGTGGATCTTTAGTGGTGGTTTTCAACCTTTTTCTTTCCACGCACGTGCCCTAGGTGCTGTGTGATTTGTAAGGGATTACTTAGGGTGGTTTGTGTGTATGTTTTGGCTGTTGTAGTTTGTCTGGGCACGTCCCTTGCTGACTGTAGCGTGCAGCTCCCCCTACAGACCCATGAGTCAGGGCAACTGTGCCACAGCTCCCTCTTCAGACCAGGGCAGACAACCAGCATGGACGTGCCACCATTCCGTTGTTAATAAAAGCCTATCGTTTCTCTACCACTTCTAGTCTTTTGCAGTAATTGATGGTGCATCAATTTTATTAACAAGTTTTTTTTTGATAATGGAGCAGATTTTGAAACCTGAAATGATGGAATGCGCCTGATGCATCCAACAGGTTCTAACTCTGGCTGCGTGGCTTCGAAGTCTTCCTGCAGGTCTCCTCTGCTATCGCTTGATTAGAGAATGACAGACTGCAAGTACTATATTCCTGGGTTGGGCCCCTGGTACATTTGATGATCAGGGTTGCTGAGTCGTACCCAGAGGCGATGGAAATACTGAAAAGCCACTACCTGAGGAAGGTAAATGAGGTCTACACTAAGCATCTCCTGGCTACCTGAAGACAGTGACCCGGGGAATCGAGCGCCGATTACCTTCCGGCCCTGTGGGCTCTCAGATGAGTCTGCGGCTGCAAGGCTGTGACGGCGCAGTGAACACGGAGGTCTTGATCGGACGTGCTTACGTCGTGGGCATCAGAGCCAGTTGGAGCAGGGTGAGGTCAACATACAGAGGGCAGTCGAACTAGCAGACACGCGAGAGGTGGCCCTCCAAAATATGGATGCCTATTCAGCCAACAACATGGCTGCCTTGTGGTTTCCACAGGCACCACCCTCTTGGGACGCAGGAGGGCTGTGAGCCTGCAGAACACCGCCGCCGCCATGGTTCACTGCTTCCTTGACACTACCCGCCTCTCTCCCTATCTGTGGTGATATGACTGCCAGCCTACTGCAGGGGGCAATCTCTTTACCTGAAGGAAGACCACCTAAGGGGCTGACTCCACCTGGCTGGCTATCAATCAGCCGCCCTGAAAATAGACCTGAGCCGGTCCCTCCTGAGCCAGTCACACAGGGAGCCACCAATGCATGAACTGGTGTTCAGACTTTTACTGGAATAAAGTCTGTTGTACAGTCTTTCGAGTTTTGTGCTTGCTCGCTGCTACTTCAGCGCACCGCCCTATCATCTGCAGACCTTATCACAAAGCTTTTGCTTCCCACGTCTAAATCGTTCACATACAATGTGAAAAGTAGCAGGCCAACCCTTGCGAGCACCACTAGTCACCGGTAGCCAGAAAAGGACCCCTTTATCCCCACTCTTTGCCCTCTGTCAGTCAGCCAATCTTCAATTCATACTAGTGCCTGTTCAGTAATACCATGGGCTCCTATCTTTTTTAACTCTTCGTGTGCGCCGCCTTGTCAAAGGCCTTCTGAAAATCCAAGTAAACAACACCTCCTTCGTCTGTCCTGCTTTTTAAAATTTCCTCAAAGATTTCCAACAGATTTGTCAGGCAAGACCTCCCCTGAAGGTTAACATGTTGACTTTGGCCTATTTTACCTTGAGCTTTCAAGTTCCCCGAAAATCTCATCCATTTTCATTTTTAAATATTTTTACTGAGTTTAATATATAAACCTACATACAAGATTTTAAGGAAGGCCTCATAACAAATCATCTTATATACATGAAAGTACAAAAAAAAGAGAAAAAAAATGGATGAACTACATTAAACAGTTCCTTGATCCACATGAGAAACAAGTTATTGGATTAATGTTAATCCCATATTTGCCAAGTTAAACCAAATTAAAATGAAAGAAAACAAAGGAAAATACCAAATAAAATTAATAAATCTAAATCTACCCCCTCTCTCAAATTATCAAATTTAATTTCGAGATCAAGGAGACTGGGACTTTATTCATTGGAATGTAAATGGCTGAGAGGGGACGATAGAGGTATTTAAAATTATGAAAGGAATAGATAGACTAGATAGAAACAGACCCTTTCCCCTGAGGGCAGGGGAGGATGGAACAAGAGGCCATGAGTTAAGGGTGAGGGGGCAACACTTTAGGAGAAATATTAGAGTTGGCTTTTTCACTCAGCGAGTGGTGGCAGAATGGAATGATCTTCCGAATGAGATGTTTGCGGCAGGGTCCCTTCTGTCATTTAAGAGAAGGTTGGATGTGTACATGGAGGTGAGGGGGTTGGTGGGTTATGGGTGGAAAGCGGGAGTTAGTGGAGTTGTTCAAATGAACCGGTGCGGATTCAAAGGGCCGACATGGCCTGTTTCTGCGCTGTAAACTGTAAACGGTTATACAGTGTGAAAACAGGCCCTTCCGGCTCAGGGGTCCCACGCCTCCCAAATACACCCACGTGACTACTTAACCTGCTAACCCCATACATTTTGGAACGAGGAAGGAAACTGGAGCACTCGGAGGAATCCGGCACGGACATGGGGAGAATCTACATACTCCTTACACACAGTGGCGGATTTGAACCCAGGCCGTTGATACTGTAATAGCATGGACTCACCAGCTTATATAGTGTCATGTCTCTTGTCTCTTTCTGCTCTTAAAGAGCAGAGTGACATTTTCAATCTTCCAGTCCTCTGGAACCTTTCCCGACTGTATAGTGATTCTTGAAAGGTAACGACTAATACACATTGTGAACACTCACAATCTCTTCAGTGACCTCTTCAGAATCCTGGAGGTTAGTCCATCTGATCCAGTTGACTTATCTATCTTCACCCCCTTCAATGTCCAAGCACCTCAGTAATAACAATTACACTCACTTCTGTCTCCTGACTCTCTCGAATTTCTGGTACATTCCCGATGCCCTCTACAGTGAAGACGGATGCAAAATATCTGTCAGTTCTTCTGCAGGTTCTTCATTTTCTAATACTACTTTTCAGCATCATTTTCCAGTTGTCCAATATCCAATCTTGTCCCTCTTTTACTATTTATATATCTGAAAAAATCTTTTGGTGTCTTTTTATGTTACTAGCTAATTTAGAACCTAGAACATGGAACACTACAGCACAGCACAGGCCCATTGGCCCTCATAAATTCCTTAAAGAAAACAAAATCCTCCCTACCCTGTAACCCTCTATTTTTATTCCATCCACGTGCCCATCTAAGAGTCTCGTAAATGCCCCTAATGTTTCAGCCTCCACCACCACCCCTGGCAAGGCCACTCCAGGCATCCACAGCTCTCTGTGTCAAAACACACCCTTGATGTCTCCCCTAAACTTCCCTCTCTTCACTTAATACACGTGTCCTCTGGTTTTTGGTGATCCCGCCCTGGGAAACAGGTGCTGGCTGTCCACCCTATCTATGCCTTCCAGAACCTTGTAGACCTCCATTAAGTCTGCTCTCATGCTTCTGGGCTTCAAAGAGAAAAGTTCCAGTTCTGCTATCCTTGCCTCATAAGACTTGTTTCCCAATCCAGGCAATATCCTGGTAAATCTTTTCTGCACCCTCTCCAGAGCTTCCACATAATTAGGTGACCAAAACTGAACAGAATGCTTCAAGTGTTCCTTCACCAAAGATTTGTAGAGTTTCCACATGACTTCTCTACTCCTGAATTCAATCCCGCGATTAATGAAGCCCAGCATCCCATAGGCCTTCTTAACTATCCTATCAACCTATGCAGTGACCTTTTTTTTAATAATTTTTTTATTTTTCACACTATGAACCATATCAACCAAAATTTGAACAGACATTTCTCATTAAATATACACAGTGACATTTTCCCCCTTTTCTTCCCCCTTCCCACCCCTCTCCAAAACCAATAAATATTAAACATATTCAATACAATAAAACCATAAAACAATATCTTAACACAAAGAAAAAACAAACAAGAAAAATGTCATCTATTTTTACACACTAAATCTAATTGTTTTTATCTTCTTATCATTTTAGGAGATGGAGGTCCGAGGCAAGCTCTTTCTGTTATGTTCCGTCTATGGTTCCCAAATTTGTTCAAACAATGTAACTTTATTTATTAATTTATATATGTTATTTTTTCCAATGGAAAACATTTATTCATTTCCATGTACCATTGCTGTATTCTCAGGCTCTCTTCCGATTTCCAAGTTGACATTATACATTTATACATTTTTTTGCTACAGCTAAGGCTATCATAATGAATCTTTTTTGTGCTTTATCCAATTTGAGGCCTAGTTCTTTACTTCTTTTGTTACTTAAAAGAAAAATTTCTGTATTTTTTGGTATGTTGCTTTTTGTGATTTTATTTCGTATTTGATTTAGTGCTTCCCAAAATGTATTCACTTTTGTACATGCCCAAATTCCATGTACTGTTGTTCCTATTTCATTTTTACAGCAAAAACATCTATCTGATAATGTTGGATCCCATTCTTTAATTTTTGAGGATTGATATATACTCTGTGTACCCAATTATACTGTATAATGTGTAACCTTGTGTTTATTGTATTCTTCATAGTTCCAGAACATAACTTTTCCCATGTTTCATTTTTTATCTTTATATTGAAGTCTTTTTTCCCACTTTTGTTTGGGTTTGTAGCTTATTTCATCATTTTCCTTGCCTTGCAACTTGATTTACATGTTTGTTATTAATCTTTTAATTATCATTGTGTCTGTAATCACATATTCAAAGCTGCTTCCTTCTGGTAACCTCAATCTGTTTCCCAATTTATCCTTTAAGTGGACTTTCAGTTGATGATATGCAAACATTGTACCGTGAGTTATTCCATATTTGTACTTCAACTGTTCAAATATTAATAAATTATTTCCCAAAAAACAATGTTCTATTCTTTTCATTCCTTTTCTCTCCCATTCTCTAAAGGAAAGGTTATCTATTGTAAAAGGAATTAGTGGATTTCGCGTCAATAGCATTTTTGGTATTTGGTCATTTATTTTTTTCCTTTCTAAGTGGATCTTCTTCCATGTATTAAGTAAATTATGCAGTACTGGTGAGTTGTTATATTGCACCAGCTTTTCATCCCACTTAGAAAGTATATGTTCCAGTACCTTCTCCCCTATTTTATCTAGTTCTATCTTAGTCCAGTCTGGTTTTTCTCTTGTCTGGCAAAAATCTGATAAATACCTCAATTGTGCGGCTCTATAATAATTTCTAAAGTTTGGTAACTGCAAACCATCTTGGTTATACCTCTCTGTTAATTTATCTAGCACTACCCTCGGTTTCCCCCCTTTCCACAAGAATTTCCTTATTATTCTCCTTAGTTCAACAAAAAAGTTCTCTGTTAAGGGAAATGGTAATGTTTGAAATAAGTATTGTATCCGTGGGAACACATTCATTTTAATGCAGTTCACCCTCCCTTTCAACGTTAGCAATAATTCTTTCCAATGTTCTAAGTCTTCCTGAAATTTTTTTATTAATGGCTGATAATTTAGTTTGTACAAGTGGTTTAATATGGCTACACCTCTAGCTTTTGAATTATATGATGCTGCCCCTACGTGCCCTACCCAGTCTCTTCTTAATTTGTTATGTTCCACTTTCCTGCACAAATGCTATATCAATTTTTTACTTTTTTCAGTAAATTTAGTAGCCTCTTCTTTTTAATTTGGTTATGTATTCCATTAATGTTTATAGTCACTTATGTCCAGGTAAAAAAAAAAAAATTTGTCCCTTATATTCCAACACCTTCTCTAACATTATTCCTTGCCCGTTCCAGTATATTCTCTATTGTATATCTTAAAGGTTTTACTAAGATGGATCTTGGTTTTTGATGTGCCTGTCGTTTCGGAGCTAGTGTTCTGTGTCCTTTCTATTTCCATTTCTTCATGCAAATCTGTCGTTCCCAAAACCTTCGGGATTCATCCTTTTATAAATTCTTTCATGTCTGCGCCTTCTTCCTCTTCCTTCAGGCCCACTATTTTTATGTTGTTTTGCCTACTATAGTTTTCCAACATATCAATTTTCTGAGATAGCAACTCTTGTGTCTCTAATTTTTTTTTCACTTTTTTCCAATTTTTCTCTTAAATCATTTACGTCCATTTCTACAGTCGTTTCCCGCTCTACCATATTTTCTACTCTTTTCCCTATTTCTGTCATGACCAGCTCTAAACTTTGCATTTTATCTTCTGCTCTTTTCATTTTTCTTTTGCTTGAACTAAATTCTAATGACAACCATTCTTTTAATGACCTAATTTGTTCTTTAAAAAAGGGTTTATCTATATTTTGTCCATCTGATTTACCTTCTTTTTCCCTGTGAAGATCTTGGTCTTCTTCTTCCTCTTCTTCTGTGTCTGTACCTGTGTTTGTGTCTTCTCCTTCTCTTCTTTGTATCTGTGTCTCTTCTGCTCTTTCTGATGAGTTACTTCTAAGTCTTTGTCGGGTCTCCTCTTGCTGGGCCTCTTGTTGGTCGCAGGCTGTCTGTCTGCTGGGCCTCCTGCTGTAGATCGTTTCATTGTCGATCACCCTGTCGCCGTTCTCCCTCTTCCGGCCCCTCGATTCTTTCCTCGCCATTATTTTGTTTTTATTGTTTATAGGTTTCCTCCAGTGGAGCCCCCCCGATGCTGGGCGTCTCTCAGCTGGTCGCGCTGTCGCTGCCCACTCCTCGGCTGAGCCCCCCTCCCACCGGTGTTCACTTTGTCTTTTGATTGCGCACTTTGCTTTGGCTCAGAGAGCCATTTTTGAAGCCCACCGGTCAGGAGGTCACGACTTCTCTGGGCACTCATCAGCTTCGGAGAACAGCTACTCTTCACCACTGTAGCTCCCTGCTCCTGGGTGCAGGTAAGGCCTGCTTCTTTCTTCTCCAGTGATTTCCTTCTTTTCTTTCTGTTGTTCTTACTTCCTCTCTTTTGGGTGCCATCTTCTGGCTCTTCTCTGTAACTTTATCTTCTGTTTCCTGAGTTTTGTGTTTGTTGAGCTCTGGTTTTTCCAAGCTTTTTTCTGGAGAGGGCTAGTTCTACCCGACCGGCCACTACTCCATCACGTGACTCCCCATGCGCAGCGACCTTGATGGATTTGGACCCCAGGGCCCCTCTATTCATCCACATTCCTAAGTAACTGACAATCAACCCTGTTTGCAGCCTTCTGGTTTGTCCTTCCAAAATGCATCACCTCACACAACTCCTCCAACATCAGCAAACCTACTGACCCATCCTTCCGCCTCTTCATCCAGGTCATTTATAAAGGTCACAAAAAGCAGGGGTCCCAGAACAGATCCTTGCGGCCCCTCCACTAGTCACTGACCTCCAGGCAGAATACTTTCCTTTCACTACCACTCTCTGCTTTCTTCACGCACGCCAATTTTTAAAAAATCCTCACGGCCAAAGTCCCACTGATCCCATGACTCATGACGTTCTGGATGAATCTCTCATGGGGGCCCTTGTCAAATGCCTTGCTAGAATCCATGTAGACCATGTCTACTGCCCTACTCTTATCACTTTCCTTTGTTACTGTGGTGCAGCAATCAACACAAAACTCGAAAGACTGTACAACAGGCTTTAATCAGCTGAAAGTAGAAAGCACCACATATGTGTGTAGCCTCCGGTTCCATGTGTCCGACTGATTTAGGAAAGGGCTGTCTTGAGTCTTTAGATGGGCAGGTGATTGACAGTCGACCAGGTGGGGCCAGCCCTCCCAGGTTACCTATCTGCAAGTACAATGGTTGCTCCCAGTATTAGGCCAGTAGGAGTGTGGCTATAGTGGTGGTTATATCACAGTTACCTCCTCAGAAAAACTCAATCAGACTCATGAGGTATGACCTTCCCTTCACAAATGCTCATAGATCCTATCCTTCAGAATCCTCTCCAACAGTTTTCACACCACTGACGTAAAACTCACTTGTCTATAATTCCCAGGATTTTTCCTATTAGTTTTTAAACAAGGGGACCGCATTTGCCATTCTCCAATCCTCTGTTACCTCCCCTGTGGCTAAAGATCACAAACACTGCCCCAGCTATTTCTCCCCTCACTTCCCACAGCAAACTGGGATATATCACATCCAGTCACGGGGACAACTTAATGTTTTTAAGAAGATCCCACACTTCTTCGTCCTTAATCTCCATGTCATCCAGCGCACAAACCTGTTCTATTCTGACCTCACCCTGATCCAGGTCCTTTACCCTGGTGAATTGTTTAGGACCTCCCCAACCTTATCTGCCTCCAGGCATATGTTGTCTCCTTTATCCTTTAGTGGCCCCACCTTCATTCTCATCCAAGTTCAGCTCTTTTCCCCTTTGTGCTTCTGAAGGTCTTTAAAAACTATCCTCCCCATTGATGTTGACGAGACTGGATGCTCACACTTTTGCTTTTAATGCCGTTTTTGACTTCTCATGCCAGCCATCGATGCCTAACCTTACCCTTCGAACCCTTCCTCTTCAGGATGAAATGATCCTGTGTCTTCCGAATTATTACCAGAAATTCCTGACCTTGCTAATCCCCCCTGGAGCCCTCATCAAATTCACTTTGGTCAGCTCCTCTGTTACACCTCCGCAGTTACCTTCATTCAACATCCGATTTTATTTTCTCGCAAATTCTTGCATTCTATGATTACTATGTCCTCAGGGTTCCTTTACCTTAAGCTTCCTAATCAAGTCCTGTTCAATGCTCAGAATCCAAATCCAGAATTGCTTTTTCCCCTGTGGGCTCAACAAGCAGCTGTTTTATAAAGCCATCTCGTAGGCATTCCATAAATTCCGTCTCTTGGGATCCAGTGACATCACAATTTTCCCTTCATGTGGAAGTCCCAAGGACGAATCTAGGGGTGACCAACCTTTTACATTCCATGTGTCAAAATCAGCGGCGACAAGGAGGACATGTGATGGTGGCTTTTAGCACCTGGAGAGCGAATGGGAGGTCAAAGCAAAGAAGAAAGAGTTCTTTGTATGTCAGGGGGATGGCGCTGGCTGGGAGAGGGGTTAGAAATGGAACTCGGTCTAGGAAAATCAGGCCTCCATCTACATCTACACTAATTGCGCCTCCTTCAATGCACCACATCTAGTCATCAGGAGAGGTGCGGGGACCACTGGGAGTCAGGGGCAGAGAAAGAGACCACCGGGGCCAGAAAGTGGTCAGTGATGACCCCCTGCAACTGGCGCCGTGGGCACGTTCCATACCCACCATACCCTAAATATGTCCCTGGGAAGTCCCCCATGACCACCGTAACATTACTCTACTCTGCCCACCTGCTTGTCTTTCCGATAGGAGGTGTATCCTTGGATGTTTAGCTCCCAGCTACAATCTTCCCTCAGCCATGTCTCCATTATGGTGGCAACGTTGTACCCACCCATTTCCAGCTACTCTTTAGCCTCATCTGCAAGTCAATGAGGGATGATTAAAACAGTGGTTTTGAAACATTTTCTTTCCACTCACATACCACCTAAAGCAATCCCTTACTAATCACAGAGCACCGATGTCATAGGGAATACTTAGTGGTATGTGAGTGGAAAGAAAAAGGTTGAGAACCACTGTTTTAATCATACCTAATTGGTTCGTTATGTGCACAGTTTCGGAACTCCAAAGGAAATGGGCCAATGACCATTTTTCTCAAGCAAAATATTTCAGTAAGAATTGGGTCCAGAGCAGTGATTCTCAACCTTCCCTTCCCACTCACATCCCACCTTAAGCCATCCCTTACCAATCACAGAGGGAATACTTAAAGTGGTATTTGAGTGGAAAGAAAAAGGTTGAGAACCACTACTTCGCTAAAGCTAACATTCTATACATTTTGGCTGAGGATTGCATTGATTTTCTATGCATTTTAGATGACCATTGCATTTACCTTCCAAACATTTACTTCCATTTCTTTTATTTTCTGGGGATTCACCTCCTTTCCAAGCGTTTTGGGAGTGGATGCATTCGATTTCTATGTATTTTAGCTGGAAGTTGCATTTGTTTGCCATGCAAATTGCATGGGGCTGTTGCATTTAACTTCCATGTGGTTACTTCCTACATAGTTTCAAGATTCCAGATTCCTTTATTATGTAATAATACAGAGCATGTAATATGACAAAATATAGATATGTTTTTGGGAGATAAATTGCGGAAGGCCACATACAAACACTTTAAAACAGATTTTATGTAAAATACTGGAGATCTGCTCATGCTAGATATGTCAGGACCAACAGCCTTTGCAAAAGCTTAGGAGAGTGCCCAAGAGACTTCACTAATGGATTGTTGTTTATGAAAAGGCAACAGATTAAAGAATTTGTCAGAGCTGCATTCTGTCTGGAGGGACCTTGCTGTTCTAGGAGGGTCATGTGGTTTTGCAAACAGAGTGAGTCAAACATATTTTCTCTCTAAGAGAGAGAGACAGAGATCAGTTCTGCAGTTTTACAGTCAACAGCAGCAGCTGGGACTGGAACAGGACAAGCTGGCAAGCTTGTGGAAAATCCCATTTGGAAGATGGGTTGTGAGTGCTGAGTTCAGCCTGGTTAACTCCCTTGTGGTTCATGTAAGTGGAGATGACTGGCTGTCTAATGTTTCACTTGGAATAAGGGAAACAAGAAAGATCTATGTGGTAACCTGAAAGAAAGGGGTTATCATCTGGAGAACCCTGAGGGGGCAAATGTATTTGGCAAGACACTGAAGTGGCTGATTAAAAAGGAATCAGTTGTTGGTGTCCAGGATACAACAAATCTCTCTCTGAAAACCAACAAGAATCTTCCTGAGCAGTAGCCGTTTACCTTTCAAGCACCAAAGCCTGGTGAACTTTATAAATGTTAAATTCTGCGCACAGTATAAGAATTGCCTGCAACCAGTGAACTTGGAAGAATGAGTACTGAGATTGAACTGTGAACCAAAAAACTTTTCTGAACTTAAACACACATTACATTCACATGCACTTAGAATTAGAAGGGGCAAATGTCAGCGGTGTGATGGAAAGTGCACTGACCAGCTGTATCTCGGTCTGGTTTAGGGACTCCAATACCCCTGAGCGGAGAGCCCTCCAAAAGCTCGTGGACACAGCCGAGGACATCACAGGCCAAATCCTCCCCCCTCTTGAGTACATCTACCGGAAATGCTGCCGTCGGAAAGCCGGAAATCTTCAAATACCCACACCACCCAGCACATACTCTCTTCTCGCTGCTTTTCTTTTCTTTGGCTTGGCTTCGCGGACGAAGATTTATGGAGGGGGTAAAAAGTCCACGTCAGCTGCAGGCTCGTTTGTGGCTGACCAGTCCGATGCGGGACAGGCAGACACGATTGCAGCGGTTGCAAGGGAAAATTGGTTGGTTGGGGTTGGGTGTTGGGTTTTTCCTCCTTTGCCTTTTGTCAGTGAGGTGGGCTCTGCGGTCTTCTTCAAAGGAGGCTGCTGCCCGCCAAACTGTGAGGCGCCAAGATGCACGGTTTGAGGCGTTATCAGCCCACTGGCGGTGGTCAATGTGGCAGGCACCAAGAGATTTCTTTAGGCAGTCCTTGTACCTTTTCTTTGGTGCACCTCTGTCACGGTGGCCAGTGGAGAGCTCGCCATATAATACGATCTTGGGAAGGCGATGGTCCTCCATTCTGGAGACGTGACCCATCCAGCGCAGCTGGATCTTCAGCAGCGTGGACTCGATGCTGTCGACCTCTGCCATCTCGAGTACCTCGACGTTAGGGGTGTGAGCGCTCCAATGGATGTTGAGGATGGAGCGGAGAAAACGCTGGTGGAAGCGTTCTAGGAGCCGTAGGTGGTGCCGGTAGAGGACCCATGATTCGGAGCCGAACAGGATGCTACCATTAGGAAAGAGGTGTAGGTGCCACAAGACTCACTCCACCAGGTTCAGGAACAGCTGCTCCCCCTCCACCATCAAACTCCTCAACCACAAACTCAATCAGGGACTCATTTAAGACCTCTTACTTGTGCACTTTATTGATTTTCTTTTTGCTTTCTCTGTATTGCACAGTCATATAACCATATAACCATTCACAGTGTGGAAACAGGCCATATTGGCCCTTCGTGTCAGCACTGGTTCACTTGAACAACTCCACTAGTTTCCCTCTCCCACTCTTCACCCATAACCATCCAACCCCCTCATATTCATCCAACCTTCTCTTAAATGACAGAAAGGACCCTGCCACAACTATCTCCTCTGGAAGATCATTCCATTCTGCCACCACTCTCTGAGTGAAGAAGAATCCTCTAACATTTCTCCTAAAGTTTTTCCCCCTTACCATTAACTCATGCCCTCTTGTTCCAACCTCCCCTGCCCTCAGGGGAAAGAGTCTACTCACGTCTAGTTTATCTATTCCCTTCATGATTTTAAATACCTCTATCAAATCCCCTCTCAGCCATCTATGTCCCAATGAATAAAGTCCCAGTCTCCTTAATCTTTCTCTGTACGCCAGGCAACATCCTTGTAAATCTTCTCTGCACTCTTTCCACCTTATCTATATCCTTTCTACAATTTGGAGACCAGAACTGAACACAATACTCCAAACCTGGCCTCACCAATGCCTTAAACAGCCGCAGCATCTCTTCCCAGCTCCTATACTCTACACTATGATTTATGAAGGCCAGCATACCATATGCCTTCTTAACCATCCTGTCTACATGGGAATCCACCTTCAATGAACTCTGTACCATAACCCCCATGTCCCTCTGCTCCTCTGCATATCTCAATGCCCTCCCCTTAACTGCATATGTCCTATTTTGGTTATTTTTAGTGAAATGCAACACCTCGCACTTGTCTTCATTAAATTTCATCTGCCATCTTTCAGCCCACTCTTCCAAACAAACCAAATCCTTCTGTAATCCAAGAAAACCTTCCTCACTATCTACCACTCCCCCTATTTTCGTATCGTCTGTATATTTTCTTACCCAGTTAACCACCACCACCTCCTCCAAATCATTAATATAAATGATAAACCACAGGAGACCCAGACCCTGAGGCACCCCGCTTGTCAGAGGCTTCCATCCTGACAGTCAAGTTGTCCACCATGACTCTCTGCTGTCTATCTCCCAGCCATCTCTGAACCCATGTCACAATCTCTCTTCTAATCCCTAGTGACTGAACCTTCCTTATTAATCTTCTGTGCGGAACCTTATCAAAAGCCTTACTAAAATCCAAAAAGATCACATCAACTGCCCGACCTTAATCCACTTTTCTTGTCACCTCTTCAAAAACTCAAAAAGATTAATCAAACATGACTTTCCCTTCACAAACCCATGCTGGGTGCCTCTAATCAATCCCTGCCTATCCAGATATTTGTACGTACTATCTCTAAGAATACCCTCCATAATTTTCCCCATCACCGAATTCAAACTTACTGGCTGATAAATACGGCCTGCACCTCGTGCCTTTTTTAAATAATGGAACAACATTTGCAACCCTCCAATCCATGGCACCATCCCCTCCTCCATTGATTGTTGAAAAATCACTCAGTGCCCTCACAATGTGTTCCCTGACCTCCCTTAACACCCTGGGAAAAATCCCATCAGGACCAGGAGACTTATCTACCTTTATTGATCCTAGAAGCTCCAAAACCCTCTCTTTACAGTCAATTTGTTATCTGTTTACAATTCTTTTATTTGTTTATGTGTTTTCACTGTATACAATTTATTTTTTGCACTTCTGCCACACCCACAGGAGAAATGAATCTTAGGGTTGCATGTGATGTCATATTATGCACTTTGACAATAAATCTGGAATCTGAGATCTGAAATCTGGTTCCCATGAGTCGGTCTCCAGCAGCCTGAAGCCTGCGTGGGTCCCCTATCCGCAAGCCTGTGCGGTTCCTTCAGTCTGGTGCCATGGTCACTGTCCTGTAGGATCCTCTGACTTTCCTTCTCCCTGTTTCTGGTGCCCTGTGCCAGTCCACTGCTCCCCTAGAGTCCGCAATCCCTCGTGTCCACTGCCAAGCACAGGCGCCGTCACCTTGGGCACAGACCTCTGCGATTGCAGGATGTTACTTACAAGCACCATTAGCTACTTTAACCGGCAATTGAAAGCCTGTACGGATCAGCCGGTGGAGGAACCCTTCGAGGCAGTGCTGTGTCTCCTCTCTCTCGGGTCCATACTGGCGACCGCGCTCCCATTACGGGAAGTGCCGCCATTTTCCTGAAATTGGCTATGAGTTGCATTCATTTGCCATGCATTTTAGGCAGGGGTTTGCAGTCACCTTCGATGGGTTGGGAGAGGGGGTTCCCATTAAAATCACGAAGGTCATCAGTCGATCCTCATGCACACATGCAGGAGTGCGGAGTAGAGGCACTTCCCCTTCAGTTGTTATGGAAATGTAATTTCAGTGGTACCTGTCAGAAATATCACTAAGCAGCAGTTACTTGATGGAAAATGCCTCATCGGTGACGAGAACAGTTCATTTGTAGCACTGCGTGAGGGAACATGCAAACTAGATATATCAGCAAATGGAGCGTTACAACAGTACAGGCCCTTTGGCCCGCGATGTTGTGCTGACCAATATCTCCCTAGAACTAGACCATCCCACAGATGTAACCCTTTATTATCTTGTGTCTTTCTCAGAGTTTCTTAAATGCCCCTAGTGTTTCAGCCTCCACCATCATCCCTGGCCACCCACAATGCTCTGTGTAAAAAAAAATTTCCTCCGAAACTTCTCCCTTTACTTTGTACAAATGTCCTCTGGTGTTCACTGATCCTGCCCTGGGAAACAGGTGCTGGCTGTCTACCTCTCATCTCTGTGTAAAAAAAAATTTCCCCCGAAACTTCTCCCTTTACTTTGTACAAATGTCCTCTGGTGTTCACTGATCCTGCCCTGGGAAACAGGTGCTGGCTGTCTACCTCTCATAATCTTGTAGGCCTCTATCAAATCTCCCCTCATCCTTCTACGTAGGTACCATAAATTCTTGTGATTCGCCCATAAAGATTTGCCGGTGAGGCTGGTCTCTGAGACCATCCCCAATGACCCTGGAGCCGCCTACTTGAATGGAAAAGAAAAAAATAATCAGCTGGAGAACTCAAGGAGCAGCATCAGCGGGTGGAAAGGAATGGCTGACGTCTCCAATCCAAACATGTTACCAAGACTTGGAGAATAAGGACAGGATGGAAGGGGATGGAAAGGGGCTGGGGGAATGGCAGGTGGGATTGGTGAACAGGGAGGGGGAATCAGAAAAAGAATTAGAATTTATTGTTGTGAACTCTGACAGATTATGTTATACATTGTATATAGGTTTTTTAAGGGAGATAGATTGTGGGTTTTTTTTTAGTGTAGGTCACAAACGCTTCACAACACAGATCTCATTTAAAATGCCAGAGCTCTGCTCAAGCCAGACAGTCCAGGCTCCGAGTGCCTTTGTAAAGACAATGGAAACTGCTTTGCTGATGGATTTCACAAGTAGGTGTAAAATGGACATGCTGTGGAGTAATGGATTATTGTTTTGGAAAGCAACAGATGAAAGGACTCAGATGATTGGGTCTGGTTCTGCAGTCTGTCTGAATGCAGTTAGCTGTTCTAAGAGGGTCATGTGGTTTTGCAAGGTGAGAGAGAGAGAGAGAGAGAGAGAGAGAGAGAGAGAGAGAGAGAGAGAGAGAGAAAGAGGGAGAGAGATATACTGCTGCATTTCGGCAGTGGCTTTTGGAAGTTGGTTTGAAACCCCATTTTGAAGACAGGTTGTGAGTTCTGAGTTCAGCCTGTTAAAAACCCTTGTGGTCCGTACAAGAGGCGATGGCTGGCTGTATAATGTTTCACTTGAGATAAGGGAAACAGAAGAGGAACTCTGTGGTGACCTAAAAGTTTCTTCGGCAAGACACTGAAGTGGCTGATTGGAAGGAATCAGTTTGTGTCCAATGAGCAACAAATCTCTCTGAAAACCGACAAGAACCTTCATGAATGGTAATCATTTACCTTTCAAGCATCAAAGCCTGGTGAAGATTCATAAATGTTAAATTCTGTGCACAGTATAAGAATTGCCTGCAACCAGTGAACCTGGAGGTGTAAGAAGTGAGATTGGACTGTGAATCAAAGCACTTTTCTGAACTTACACACGCATTATACAAGGTGCACATGCACCAACAATCTTACCTGCTGCAGCCAAACGGGTACTTATAAAGGAAAACTATAATCGTAAACTAATTGAATTGAATTAAAAGAGATGATAAATACATTAGATAATAAATATTCACAGTAATCCCAGTCCAATAAACGTGACTTGGAATAGTGTAGACATTCCTTTCATGTATGAAGCAGATGTTCGAGAGTTTGATAGCTGTTGGAAAGAAAATGTTCCATGTTAAAAGGCATGGACAGAGTAGACATTGAAAGGCTGTTTCCCATGGTGGGAGAGTCAAAGACAAGAGGGCACAACTTCAGGATTAAAGGGCATCCGCTTAGAACAGGGATACGTAGGAATTTCTTTAACCAGAGGGTTGTAAATCTGTGGAATTTGTTGCCACAGGCAGTTGTGAAGACCAGGTCATTGAGTGTATTTAAGGTAGATATTGATAGCCAGGGCATCAAAGGTTATGGGGAGAAGGCTGGGCAGTGGAGCTGAGTGGGAAAATGGACCAGCTCATGATTAAATGGCAGGGTAGTCTTCATGGGCTGAATGGTCAATTTCTGCTCCTATGACTTAAGGTCTTATGGTTAAACTCAGAATCCTGGTTTTCAGATTTCTATCCAAAGGTAGCAGTGAGAAGGGGTTGTGATCAGGGTTATGGCTCTCTGTAGGAATTTTCAGATGACCACAATGTCTGACTGTAAAGCCGCAAATTATACTCCTGTGCGGCTGTATTGTGGCCATATGAAATGGGACTACCCGGCCAGGAGGTCTACTCACCTAACCTTTCTCCAGTAGGTATAATATCCTGCTTGGAGTATCCTCCGTGGCAGCTGAAAGCAACCGGGCTGCCAGTGAGCGGTGACGTCGTCAGCCATCGACTCTTGGTTCGAATAGATGACTGTGTTTCACAACAGACTTCTCACTTTTAACAACGAGTTATATACTCATTTGTAAACTGTGTAATATGGTTCATTGCCATTGTACCTTTGCGAAGTCATCGTGTCGGAAATCTGATATCGGCAAACCGCTAATCCAGGTGTTAATCAGGCCGTCATATTTCACTTGCGGATGAGTTAATATTACCCTAGCACACAGGGACCGTCAATGAGAGTGATAACACGGAAATAATTTACACCTTTAAACGTATATTAAAACACACAAAACATCAGTCAATTGCTTCTAGGTTGAAAAAGATTAAATCTGATCACTGCAAACTTCATCAACTCCTCGCTGTCATAGAAAATACTGTAAAGGAAATTTATCTTTGAGCGGTGACGAACACCCAACCTCTTCGGAACCTTTCTTTTTTGCGTTCCAGAGGTCTTGGTCCTGAATCACTGATAGGTATAACTCTTTGGTTACTAACTATAGTTGTAACGACAATTTCCCGGTTTGGACTTCGTTAGCTGGCTCATGTTCTCCCGATTTCTGGTTGCAACCTCAATTCTTTCCATTTGCCACTGCTTGTGTTTGTCAAGGGTGTGCTTCAACAGTAGCTTTTCTATACACCTTTAAAATGAGCACGTCACATTTGCTTTTGTACGCTTATAGCCACCTTGTCAGTCACCGTGTACATTGAATGAATTGCTTTGCGGGAGAAAATTGTATGTCGATCCAAGAAGTACATTCATAAGCCGAGAGCTCTATATAAAAAAAAGTCCCTTAATACACACTTCTTTCCACTTTAACTTAGGTTGCCAGGTATCATGTGTAGCGCCATTGAAAGCTCGAATATTCAAACAATTCCTTAACCTCACACTCGCACTTGTGGCTGTCCGTCGCGTTGATCCCTCTAACCGAAAAGCAAATATTTAATGGCAGTGCAAGGAAGTTGCTTTCACAGTTTCTCTGATATGAACTTGAGTTCCAAATCTTATCTTGTTTCTGAGGTGTTCAACGCAGTGAAGACAGTCCCCCCACTAATAGCTTTGTGATATCACAATGGTTTCATTCCTATTGTTCGGGCGACAAGGCATCGCAGACATGCATCTTTGCTGATCAAACAGGCTGTTTTAATTTCAGAGGGTGCTCCAGTGGTACCTGCTGCGATATATTATTGTGGTAAACAAACAATTTTGACATCTATGTCTTGCACCTACATGTGTGAAATCCCGCAGTCTCATCTGATTGAACAGGGAGTCGAACTGAAGTGGTAGGACTATTAACCACGACCAGTTCCGCTAATGCATTACCACGGCCACGGTCAGAAGGAAAGGAATCTCAAACAAAGCATGTTGCAGCAAGAGAATTGTGCCTTGGTCTTAAACTGTGGTAACCAAGCGACCTCTTTTCAACTGTTTAGTGACACCTTTGTATTTTTCTAGAGCAGTGGTTCCCAACCTTTTTCTTTCCATTCACATACCACTTTAAGTATTCTTTATGGCATAGGTGCTCTGTGATTAGTAAGGGATTTCTTAAGGTGGGATGTGGGTGGAAAGAAAAAGGATAAAAACCACTGTTTTTGTACCTAATTGACTCGTTATATCCACAGTTTCATAACTCCAAAGGAAATGGGCCAATTACAATTTTTCTCAAGCAAAATATTTCAGTAACAATTGGATCTAGAGCAGTAATTCTTAACCTTTTCTTCCCACTCACATCCCACCTTAAGCAATCCCTTACTAATCACAGAGGACTGATGGTATAGGGATTACTTAAAGTGGTATGCGAGTGCAACGAAAAAGATTGGGAACCACTGTTCTAGAGAGATGTGAACACACGGAATAACTTGGGGAGGAGGCTGTGGAGAACGGCTAGTGCATTCAGCCTGCTGCTTCCTCGATATACGTGCAACACCTTCCATCCGACGTGCCTGGTTGAATGTCTGGCTGGGGAGACTATCATCAGTGCCAGTGGGGATACTTCCCCCCCCCCCCCCATTGTTGCCAGTCCCATCTCGGGTTTGTCACCACAGCGTTTGCGCTGCCCTCGTCTCCACTGCAGCGCAGCCAGTCCAACTTATCCTTGCCTCACTTTCCCTTCTGTCCTCTATGCTCCCATTTCTGTTATGTTCTGCATCAGCCCGATGCACTTCAATGACATCAAGGCAGTGTGGGTGCAACTAGACCACTGTCCCGAGGAGCTGGTAGACTGCTATCAGTCAGCTGGCACATTCAAGCGCCAGAAAGGCATCCACTCGGTGGCCACCTAAACGTGTCAACTGCACTCCTCAAACCGCAACTGCTGGCGCATGATCTTCATGGGAACACCTAAAAATGGATTGTGATGGATTATATTATATTTTATGTTGTACATAGATATGTTTTAAAGGAGATAAATTCTGGGGTTTTTATAGTTTAGGACACAAACACACACTCACAACACAGATCTCATTTAAAATGCCAGAGCTTTGCTCAAGCCAGACAGTCCAGGCTCCGAGTGCCTTTGTAAAGACAATGGAAACTGCTTTGCTGAAGGACTTCACAAGTAGGTGTTAATTGGACATGCTGTGGAGTAATGGATTATTGTTTTGGAAGCCACCGATGCACAGACTCAGAAGATCGGGTCCAGTGCCGCAGTCTGAGTGCAGTTTGCTGTTCTAAGAGGGTCATGTGATTTTGCAAGCGGAAAGAGAGAGGAGAGACCATACAGGCTTTCTCAAGAGAGAGAGAGAGAGAGAGAGAGAGAGAGAGAGAGAGAGAGAGAGAGAGAGAAAACTGGTTTATGCAGCATGACAAGCTGGTAGCTTCTTTGAAACCCCATTTTGAAGATGGGTTCTGAGTT
Source organism: Narcine bancroftii (assembly GCF_036971445.1). NCBI lineage: Eukaryota > Metazoa > Chordata > Chondrichthyes > Torpediniformes > Narcinidae > Narcine > Narcine bancroftii. The sequence continues at coordinate 237,768,814 of NC_091474.1, read as the reverse complement.
CTGAGTTCAGCCTGTTCAAAGCACTTGTAGTCTCCACAAAAGGAGATGACTGGCTGCATAATGTTTCACCTGAGATAAGGGAAACAGAAAAGGAACTCTGTGGTGACCTAAAAGAAAGAGGTTCTCATCTGGAAAACCCTAATGGGGCAAGTTTCTTCAGCAAGACACTGAAGTGGCTGATCGGAAGGAATCCGTTTGTGTCCAATGAACAACAAATCTCTCTTTGAAAACCAACAAGAACCTTCCTGAGTGGTTACCATTTACCTTTCAAGCACCAAAGCCTGCTGAAGATTAATTTAGTGTAAGTGTAAGAAATGCCTGCAACCAGTGAACTTGGAGGAATGAGGTGAGATTGGACTGGGGATCAAAGAACTTTTCTGAACTTACACATACATTACATAAACATGCACTTAGAATGAAGAAGGGGTTAAGTTAAGTTAATAGTAATAAGTTAAAGTTTGATCTTTTTATGTTTAAAGAAAAATTAAAGGTAACTTGTGTTTAAGTAACCATTTGTCTTGGTGAATTTCTATTGCTGCTCTGGGCCCATCTCAAATCCTTTCTGATGTTGGCTGCTTATGCAGTTATGACGATAGCTTGGAGGTGGAGAGAGGGGAATCGTTACTGGAAATTGACCGCTACAGTCCTTCTGATGAAGGTGCCCCACCCCCCTAAAGTGCTGTTGAGGAGGGAGTTCAGTGTGCTAGCCCTATGATGACGAAAGACCTCGAAATCTTTGCAAATTGGAGGGCAATGTGCTCCCGGGTGCAGAATACCCCCATCACCCTCGGTTATAGAGGTGATGGGTTTGGGCCGCGTGTCAGTGCTGCCTGGTGAAGTTGAAGATATTGTCGAGCTGCAGAGGATGCAGAGAAGATTAATGAAATGGTGAAGGGGCTGAAACGTTTGTTACGCTTTACTTGCTTGGTTTCTCCAGCATGTTTATGCACCGTGCTCGAACCCATCGTCTGCAGATGTTTAACTGCTGGAGGAGGTGGTTGAGGCAGGTGCTATGCAACATATCAGAAAAAGAAATTGGATGGGTAGACAGATAGGATGGGAAGTGGTTCTCAAACTTCCTCAGGCTGCCGCCTCCGAGGCCACCTCCCTAGCGCCCCCCTCCCCACACACACCAACCACACACAGGTCTTTCCTCTCCCTCACCCACTCGCTGCTTCTCCCCTCCAGCCTCTCATTCCTCCGATGCCGCTGCCTGTGGGCCTCTCTCCTGGGGCCGACCCCTTTCACCCCAGGCCTTTCCCTCCCCAACTCCTTCCCTCCCCAGCCCCCTGCTCTTGGTGCCTCCCTCGCTCTGTCCACCCTTCCTCCTCCTCCTCCTCCTGTTTGCTCTTAACTTATTAAAAGGCCAAAGCCAAATACAACATGGAGGGCACCGAGGCCAGCTCTCGTGAGACCTCCTTGTCACCATTTATTTTCCTCACCCCACTCCCCACCCCAAGTCTTTCTACCAACCCCAGGTGGGTTTCACTGCCCACTTTGGGAATCACTGGTTCAGAGGGTTATGGGCCAAATGCAGGCAGGAGGGAGTAGTGCGAGTGGGAAATTTTGTTCAGTACGGGCATGATGGGCCAAAGGGCCTGTTTCCACACTCTATGACTGATTCTCTGCTGACGAGATCTGCTCCCTTTCTTCTCTGTCCCATTGACCACATGGTCAAGTCCCTTGCCCAGAAGCCAAGTTTAAAATGGATGACTCAAACACTCATCAATTTATTTATTTTTGCCCTGTAAATTTTTGCAAACAGAGCTTACAATTCCTATAAAATGGTGACAACAAAAAAAAGGAACTTCATTGCAACTCTTCCTCAAGTGGGAGGGAGCATTGTGCTTCATGGGTCAAGGTCATCTGCTCAACTAAGTCTGGTTTTAAATATTACTGTAGAAATCAGGAAGAAATTCCCCAAATGAATCATTATTTTCTGTCAATAAAAGTGCCTCGGGCTATTTCTATGCTAAGCAGACTTAAATCTCTTATGGTGACAGGTTTTTTTTTGTCTGGTGACATATACATGCAATTCTGTGCTGATGGCAATCACACAGCCGTGAGACCGTTCTCTTCCTCAGTCAGAATGTCAGCTCTGCTCTTTGTTCAAGGGCTTCTCTTGCAGCTTATCCTGTCTGGATTAAGTGTACCTGGAGTGTTCTGTGCAATCGGCTCACCCCCATTCCGGGAAGGTTGTGAAGGTTTTGGAGAGCGTGCAGACGAGGTTTACCTTGGTCTTGCCTGGATCAGAGCATACAAGTCATGGGAGAAGCTAGGGCTGTTTTCTCTGGATCTTCGGAGGCTAATTGAATTCTATTTTTTTTAAATTGTGAGAGGCGTTGTAGCCCTTTTAGCACCACCAGCCCTCCTAGGAAGGGGGTAAATTTACCGGGCGTGCAATACCCTGTGTAAGCCATTCACACATGATTTACCTGGTTCATCTGGATCTCTTGGATCTAAGGGCCCACGTCCAGCAGTGATGTCATGAGTGCCATATTACATAATTGCAGGGCAGTGAAATTGTAACAGGAATAAAGCACATACATACTCAATGTTTAAAACACCGTGGGGAAAAACGCGCATAATTTTAATAAGACATATGTGCACAATGTAAAAGATCGTAGGAAAATCTACCACAGTGGGCTTCTCACTGTTCAAACTTAGAACAAACCCACAGACCAATTTGTCATTATTCCCTAAATAATAGAGTATAACAACTGTTTACATAGCATTACATTGTATTAGGTATTTAAGAAATCTTGAGATGATTTAAAGCTCAAGTTCATGCCGACAGCTCGACTGGCCACGTGCTGACAGCCCCGTCGGCCACGTGCTGACAGCTCCACTGGCCATGCGCTGATAGCCCCGCTGGCCATCCTGTGAAATATTACTGTGCAGTTACATTTCACAGGGCAGCCAGTGGAGCTGCCAGCACGTACCTGTGGTACTACCGGACTGACGCACGCATGCAGCCACTAACGGGACATGGTAGAGTTGGTTGAGTATTCACACTGCCACAGAGTGATTAACAAGTTAACTCGGCCGGGCTCTGATGCCCCCCCCCCTCCATACTAAGAGTCAAAGCCTGGTTGGGACTTTTCACACCACCAGATTACCCATTATTGACCTGCTAAATTAGCCAGTTGATCCCACTTTATTTGGTGGTGGAAAAGGGACTATTTCTGTGCTGTTGTGTTCTATGGTTCTAAGTTAATGATCATATCTTTTTCCTTATTGGCATTGAGGGAGGGTTTGGTACCAGTCACCAGGCACCAGGCCCGTGGACTTTCAATCTCTTTCCTGCATTTAAAGATAAATTTAGCCATACATCACGGTAATAGGCTATTTCAGCCCACAAGTCTGTGTCGCCCAATTTACACCCAATTAACCTACATCCTCCAGACGGAGGAAACTGGAGCCCCTGGGGAAAACCCAAGGAGACATGGGGAGAACGTACAAACTCCTTTCAGTGTGGGATTCGAACCCTGGTCCCAATTGCAGGTGCTGTAAAGGTGTCATACCAACCTTGACACCCATTCCTCCTCAGTCTTTAATCCCCAGCTCAATGCTTTACTGTCATTGGCAAATTTGAGGATGGAGTTGGAACTTTTGAATCTGGAAAGCTGCAGGGCATTGGGTCAGAGGTAAGGTGCTGTTTTAGACATCGATGCAGCAATTTCGGAGGTCAAAGTGCAAATGGGGTGTGAATGTATTGTCTGGCATCTTACCGCCACACAGGACCTGTGGGCTTTGAAAGCCGTGGAATTCTGGCAGCACCCACAAACTGAAGGCCCAGGCTTTTCCAATAAGAATGAGACGACATTATGAACACTAGGTGGAGTTCAGCGGATTGCAAGTACACTACTTTGGGCCTGAAACATAAAAGAAGAACAGGCCCTTTGGCCTGGCCCACATGTCTGAGCCGAACATGATGAATGTTAAACTACGACTCAGCTGCTAGCAGACGATACACATTCACGTGTTTACCCAGAAGCCTCTGAATCACTTCTATGGTCCCTGCCTCCATCACCAATCCTGGCAACTTATTCCAGGTTCAAAATTCAAATTTATTGTCACAGTACATACAAGACATTACATACAACCCTGAGATTTGTTTTCCTGCTGGCCAGACAGAATTTCCGCAAAAGAACTCTATTCCCACCACTCTTTGTTAAAAAAAAACTTGCCCTACTCATCACCCCGCCACCCCCCACCCCCCTGCAGGGAATAAAGTCCTAACATATTTAATCTTACTCTCAGACCCCCGCAACATCTTTGTTATAAGGAGAGAGTGCAGGGTCCACACTCCTGTCCACATCAGTGGCGCTGAAGTCAAAAGAGTGTAGTAACCTTCAAGCTCTTTGAAATAAATATCTTTAAAGACCTGACCTGGGACAAGAACATTGACGAGATGGTCAATGAATTGCACCAAAGCCTCCTTGTCCTCATGTTGAAGACGGAGCCACAACATTCTGAGAATTGAAATTCCTCCTCATCTACTCCTGAGCAGCTGATCCCTTATCCTGAAAGTGCCCGCCTGTCCTCCCACTTCGAGGTACTTGATACTTCACCTGGGGAAAAAACTTTTCTCGGCAACAGTTAAGCAAGAAAACCCGCAGATGGTTAGGACTCGTGCTGGAGAAACCCAGCAGGTAATGCAGCATGCCCAGGAAGTGAAAGGCTGTCGATGTTTCGGCCCTGAGCCTTTGAAAAAAACAAATGGTGGGCACCTAAATAACAAAGGTAGGTGTAGACGACACTTTCCAAGTTCTAATATTTCCCAATTTCAAGAGACGATATTCCAAATTACTCTCTTATTAATTCGATAAATCAAACCATAGTTGGAGCTGTAAGTAGCTGTAATTCATTGATATGATGAATAAATATTTGGCGTAACTTTGCATTGAGATTTTCATAATGATGAGTAAACAAAGCATCTGTACAATAATATCGATATTCAACTCTAAACAGATATAAAAATAAACAAAATAAGATGAATTAAGATAAAATTCATGAATTCAAAGAAAAATATCCCAAGCTTACATCTCTGTCGTGATTCTTCAAAGAATGTGATGCAAGCTCTCCGTCCACTTGGATATTATGACATATGATGTAATAGTCACTATGGTAACATTATAAACAATACTTTCTTAAAGGGATAGGCACAAGGTTAACAAAAATTTTAAAAAAACCAAGGTTTTATCCGTAACATTTTGACCCCTAATTATTATTATAGACATTAATGACTTATATATAATAATTATTATTATTATTACAGATACAAAAGTAAATATGATAAGTATAAAAATCAAAAATTTCTGCTTCTTGTAAAAGACAGATTTTGGTAATAGGTTGATTTAAGTAATCAGTCTTGGCTTTAATTTGCACTTGGCAAACGAAACCTTTTTTGTCCGGAAATGCTTCCATGATTTTCCCAAGCAACAAAGAGTTTCTTGGTGCAGAATCGTCTGTGATCATTACAATGTCTCCACATACAAAATTGAGGTTAGCTTTAGAACATGTTTGTCTTTCTTGTAATAATTAATTGATAATCCATCTTTTCCAAAATAAATCCACAATAGACTCTGCTTGTCTCCATCTGCGCTTTGCATAAATATCTTCTTTCTGAAATTGACCCAAAGGCATTAAAAGTTTTGATTTTAGAAGTAAGAGATGATTCAGTGCAAGTACCTTGATGTCACTTGAATCGACAGAAATTTTTGTTATTGGACGACTATTTAAAATAGCTTCAATCTCACACGTTATTGTCTGAAGATGGTCATCATTCAGTATTTGACTATTTAAAATGGAATTAAGAATTTTCTTGATTGATCTAATCATTCTTTCCCACACCCCACCAGTGGATCCTGTGGGTGGGTTAAATATCCAACTAATTTCCTTTTGAAGAAATGCATCATGAAGTTGATGTTGATTCCAATTTTGAATTTATTTTCATAACTCTACCTGTGCCCCTGTAAAATGAGATCCAGCATGTAATTCTTTCACTTGACTGTGTCTGGCAATAAAACGCCAAAGAACATTGATGAAAGAGTCTGTATCAAGCGATGACCCTACTTCAATATGAATTGCTCTCATAGTCAAACAGGTAAAAATAGCTCCGTATTATTTTTCAACACTTCTTCCATGTTTTACTTACAAAGGATCAAAATAATCAACTCCTGTATATGTAAATGGGGGTTCACCAGGTGAAACTCTGTCTTGGGGTAAATCCACCACTCGCTCTTGTCCAGGTTTAGCATTCAAAACCTTCTCGACATCATTAATTTTGTCAGTCACAAAGGTACAAAACCTTGTGGCACTGATGTACTATCAGAACAAAATATATAAACTGCTAACTCCATCTGTAATTCTCTTCTTAACACAATGTCCATTTTGTTCATCCTAGTAGCGGCAGTCAATTCCATTCGAGGTCTGGAGACTGGCTTTAATGGAGTCACTCTGGCTTTTCCCATTACAAATCCACAATGTACTCACTCTTGGTTATTTCACAGGATTAAATAACTGACAGGACCAAAACCACCTTCGCTTGCATCAGGAAAGTGGGGTAACTGAGCAAATGTGGCAATTCCAAAGTCTGTAGGTTTAAAACATCTGTTGACTTCAAAACTTTCTAACATTTCAAGACTCTCAATCCAATTCATCCAATCTTGTGTGATGGAATCTGGTATAGTTTCATCCCATCCAAATTTTCTTACGCATAATTCTTGCAGAATTTTATTGGCTATTAATACTACTGGTGCCAATATTCCCAAAGGATCATATATTGAGCTTACGATGGAAAGAATACCTCTTCTTGTCAAAGGTCGTTCTTTCAAAACAATTTTGAATTTGTAAACATCAGATTGAACACACCATTGCACCCCTAGAATTCTTTCGACAGGTAGAAGGTCACAATCCAAGTCCAGATTTTTTTTAAAAATCTCCTTTACTCTTTCTGCCTCAGGAATAACAGCCAACACATCTCGACTGTTGCTAATCCATTTCGTAAGGAAGAAACCTCCTTTATTACAGATCTCTTTTAACTCATGATTAAGATCTATTGCTTCTTTTTCTGAAACCACTGAAGTGAGACAATCATCCACATAGAAATTATTTCTGATGCTGAGAACGAAATTGTTCTTCATTCTCTTCAATACATTTCCTGAGAGCAAAATTTGAACAACTCGATGACGAAGTTGCTCCAAAGAAATGAAATGTCATTCTGTATTCAATCATATCTTTACTGTAATCACCATTAGGCCACCATAACAATCGGAAAAAATCATGATTGTCTGATGGTACTTTCACTGGATGAAACATGGCTTCAATATTTGCTGCAACCACAATAGGCTCTTTACAAAATCTTATCAGAATGCCTATTAAAGTATTGGTTAAGTCTGGAGCTTGTAAAAGTTGAGAATTCAATGAAACTCCACACTCAAATACTACATGCAGTTTCTCCTTTTGTGGATGTAAACTCCATGATGAGGTAAATACCATTTTATACCATCTTTACATACCCCTCCATAAATCTTCGTCCGCGAAGCCAAGCCAAAGAAGAAGAAAAGAAAGAAGATACATTCCAAGATATCTTCTGATACCTTTTCAACATAACCCTTGCTTATCATGTCTGACATGACATTTATATTGAAAATGAAAGGAAGAATTTCTTTTGATTTTTCTCTTCAAATTCAGCATATCCTGTTCTGCAATTATTTTATTGTCTGGCATTCAAATTTTTCTTTCCTTCAAAGGTAATGCTATACAGTAATGGCCATCAACATGTTTAACAGAATTTGAAACTTAATCCAGAAACTGTTTATCCTTCTTTGAAGGTTCTTGAATATCTTTGCAACATTCAGGGAAATCAATTTTAAACTGTTGCTCCCACAGATCATTACGTTTGACAACCGAAATGCTGTTGACATTTACATTCGAAAACTCCTGATCATTATTCATTCTTCCTCGGTTAATTGTCCATCCAAGCAACGTTCTCATGGCATAAGGTCCGTCATTTTGACTCCTTATTACTTTCAAAGGTTCGAGAGCTTTTGGTACATCTAATCCAATTAATATGTCGATTTTATCATCAATTTTGTGTAAGCAAACGTCTTTTAGATGATCCCACTGTTTGATTTCATCCTGATAGGGAATATTTTCCTTATTCACAGGTATTGTCTTCTGACTATATACACTTGGAAGATCGCAAAATTCATTGCTATTCAATCCAGCAATCTGTAAACCTGAAACTATATTAGTTTCAATGTTCCTTTCATCATTCATTGTCTTCAACAAAATTTGTGATCTTTTACCATGAAGGTTAAGTTTGTTAATTAATTAATTTAAAAATACTGTGGTACTTCCTGGATCAAGAAATGCGTAGGTCTTCAGTATGAAGCTCCTTTTTTAGCTTTAACCTGCACTATTGAGAGAGCCTTGTCACCGGCCCCAGTAAGATTCTTTGTCTGAACCAAAGCGGAGGCATCCTCTCTGACTTTGTCCTTAGTCTTGGATTCAGTGTGTTTAACTTCCTTCCCAACTTTACTTCATTGAGTATGCAGTAACTTGGGATGCTTTAAATTGCATATATCACAACTGAATCACTTATTACAAGTTTTGCTGATATCTCCTTTACACAAGCAACCAAAACATATTCCGTTCTTCTTTAAGAAGGTTAATTTCTTGACATACGATTTTTTTTCTCCAGTTGTGAACAATTTTCTAAAGCATGCTCATCTCTGCAATACGAACAGTTTTTCTAAACAGTCTGATATTCCTTTTACATTGCTTCCTTGTTCTTTCTTGTGCTGACACAACGGTAACAAAGGTACCTCCATTTGAGTTCTGTTGAGACGACGACTTAGACTTCTTTACAACTTTAGGAATGACTAAAGTATCCTTAATATTTCCAAATACTGGTAGGGTGTGAACGTGCACATGCCATTCCAAAAATTGTACAAGAGCCTCAAAAGTGGTGTCCCTTTCAGGAAGAATCTTAATCTCTGCAACCTTGGTTCTCTTCCAGAGCACGTCTTTTCTTCAACCACTCACGTTGTGTACAGATAGTAGCCAAGTCTGCTTGTGCCTTAACATGCATACCTGATATGCTTTTTTTTAAATTTTTTATTTTTCACACCATAAATCACATTAGCCATGATATACACTTTTTCTTTTTCACACATTTACAGTGACTTTTTCTCCCCCCCCATCCCTCCTCCTCCCCCCCACCCCCCCCTCATCCATTTTAGGTATACAATCTAGGTTGCATTAAGCCAGTCAGTCAATGTTGTCATTCAACAAAAATACACCAGAAATTCTACAGAGTCCATTCTTTTCTTTCCTTCTCCTTCCATCAACTTAGGTAATGTTTGTCCCCGGTAGGTTTTCGCTATTGCTGCTCTAGATGCCTTTGAAGACTTTGAAGATCTTCCTATGCTCATAACCCTGGAAATGCTATCATCGGGATTCACATCTGAACTTTCAGATACTGGCTGTTTGAGTCTCTATCTTTAGTATTTGTAATAGAGGATTTAGACCAGCTTTTGCTTATGCAAGGCTGAGTATCAGTAACCTACTTTGAGAATAATGTATGCATAATCTAATTTACACCATGAGGCCCAGAGATGCAGTTGTCTTTTGTTGGTCGCAGACTGTCAGGAAACCTTGAAGATAAGTAAACCATTTATTCAAAGTGATAAGCTAAGAGTAAACAATTTTTGGGTAATATAAGCCATGGTCCCGCTCCTTAAGTCTGAGACTCTCTGAGGGGTGGAAACGTCTCTTAGCAAGAAGAAGAACTTCTCGAGTCCAACCAATGTCCCGGTTGGGGGAGGTGGAGAAGCTGCTACCGGCGCCCCGATCACCTACTACAAGTGTGCGATCGTTGCCTCGCTTCGGCAGTTGAGACCAGTCCAGGCGTTGATAAGTATAATTGGGAAGGGCTTGCATATTGTAGTTTGAAATCAGCTTAAGATTTTGTAATAAAGATTTGTATAAACTGAAGTGCTCTCGGCGTGTGTCTTTGTTTTCTTTCGGTAGCTCAAAGACTGTGATCAATCTAAAAATGTTTTTTAAACTTTATTTATTAGTTCAAAAAACAAATAATATGTCATATACAGCAATTAAACATGAACATGAATGTTTTTTTATATATATACAAAAAAAAAGAAAAAGAAAAGAAAAGAACACCCCCCCCTTCAGCCAACTCTCTTAAGGAGAGCCATGATAAAAGAAAAAAAAGAAAGAATATTAAAAAAAGTTAAATATACAGATTAAAATCTAATCAATATAAATTAAGATGTAAATATTCCATATAATATAACCATATAACCATATAACCACTTACAGCACAGAACAGGCCAGTTCGGCCCTACTAGTCCATGCCGTAGCAAATCCCCACCCTCCTAGTCCCACTGACCAGCACCCGCTCCATACCCCTCTAGTCCCCTCCTATCCATGTAACGATCCAGTCTTTCCTTAAATGTAACCAATGATACCGCCTCAACCACGTCTGCCAGAAGCTCATTCCACATCCCCACCACCCTCAGTGTAAAGAAATTTCCTCTCATGTTCCCCTTATAATTTTCCCCCTTCAATCTTAAACCATGTCCTCTAGTTTGAATCTCCCCCTTTCTTAATTGAAAAAGCCTATCCATATTTACTCTGTCTGTCCCTTTTAAAATCTTAAACACCTCTATCAAGCCCCCTCTCAATCTTCTACGCTCCAGAGAAAAAAGCCCCAGTCTGCACAACCTTTCCCTGTAACTCAGACCCTGAAATCCTGTCAACATTCTCGTGAACCTTCTCTGCACTCTCTCTATTTTGTTTATATCTTTCCTATAATTTGGTGACCAAAACCAAATTTGGTGAACAAAACCAATAGTACCTTGAGGGTACTATTTACCATAACTCCTAAATCCCTTTGTTGCTCTGCACTCCTCAATTGTCTACCATTCAATGTATATGACCTATTTAAATTTGCCTTTCCAAAATGTAGCACCACATCCAATTCTCCACCCCTACATCCAGATCGTTAATATAAATAACAAATAATAGTGGACCAAGGACCGAATCCTGAGGAACTCCACTAGTCACCTGCCTCCAATTGGACAAACAATTTTCTACCACTACTCTCTGACACCTCCCATCCAACCACTGCTGAATCCATTTCACTACCTCTTTATTTATACCTAATGCCTTCCCCTTTTTCCCTAACCTCCTGTGGGGAACTTTGTCAAAAGCTTTACTATAGTCCAAATAGACAACATCCACAGTTTTCCCTTCATCAACCTTTTCTGTAACCCCCTCAAAGAACTCAATCAGGTTTGTCAAGCATGATCTACCCCTGACAAAACCATGCTGATTACTCCCTATCAATCCCTGTACCTCCAAAAATTTGTAAATACCATCCCTCAGAACACTTTCCAACAACTTGCCCACCACAGATGTCAGACTTACAGGCCTATAATTCCCAGGTTTGCATTTGGACCCTTTCTTAAACAGAGGAACCACATGCGCCACCCTCCAATCCTTTGGCACCACTCCCGTGGCCAGTGACATCCTAAATATCTCTGTTAAATGCCCCACTAACTGTCCACTAGCCTCCCTGAGTGTCCTAGGGAATATTTTGAATGGTCCCGGAGATTTATCCACCTTTATCTTTTTCAACACAGCCATCACTACCTCCTCGGTTATCCTTATATGCTTCATGACCTCCCCACTATTTTTCTTTTCTTCAACTGGTTCAACATTTTTTTCCCTAGTGAATACCCAGGCAAAGAAATCATTCAAAATTTCCCCCATTTCCTCAGACTTCTCACTCAGCCTACCCTCACTATCTACAAGGGGTCCAATTTTATCCCTCACTAATCTTTTACTTTTACTTTTCTGAGTATAACAACCACTTATTAATAAAAAAATATATAATTATCATGCGAAACACATAATTTTTTCCATTATTAAACAATATTTCATCTCATTATGCCATCTATTAATATCAATCATATTTGAATCTTTCCACATACTAGCAATACATTTTTTCACTACGGATAAAGCTAAATATACAAAAGCAAGCTGGAATTTATTTAATCCCAAACCTTTCAGAGGTTGCAAACGACCCAATAAAAATACTGTTGGATCTAAAACTATTTTAGTCTTATACAGATATTCTAAAAACGATTGAATTTTCTTCCAAAAAGATTGCATATGTATACATGACCAAACAGAATAAAAAAAGTTCCAACCGTATCACCACATCTAAAACACAAATCTGATTCATTAAAACCATATATTTTTTAATTTTTCAGGTGTCAAATATAATTGATGTAAACAATTGTAATTAATTATTGCATAATGTGCAATTATCGATCTAGTTACACTATCATGACAGATATCTAACCAATCATCCTTGGAAAAAATAAAACCAGTATCTGCTTCCCATTTACTTTTAGATCTATCCCAACCCTTTTTATCCATACCATCCTGTACTATTTGATACATAAATGAAATATAACCCTTCTCTGGTACCTTCATAAGAAAAGTCTCGTATCTCTACCAAACATACATTTTCCAAAGATCGAATTTGATAATAAATAAATAAAGAATTCTTATCAATACTAAAATCTTCCCTCAACTGATTAAAAGACAAAAACTTACCCTCTTTAAAATAATCTCCCAATTTTTTCACACCTTTAAATCTCCAATGCAATAAACTTTGATTGTGTATTGAAAAAGAAATAAGTTGATTATTATACAATGGAGTCAAAGCCAATAATTTACCCCTAGAGCCTATCATTTTATTTTTCTTTATCCATAACTTCATTAAATGTTTTAGTGTAGGCACATTATATTGTTGTAACAAATTTATATTCCACCTAAACAAAAATTGATGTATTTCTAATTCAGAAGTGCTTGCCATCTCAATTTTAGCCCAACTAGGAGGCCGTACCAAATCCATTAATGAACTAATAAATTTAAGTTGGGCTGCCTCATAATTTTGAAAATTTGGTAAATGTAGTCCCCCTAACTCATATTTCCAAGTTAATTTATTCAAAGCTACTCTCGAAAATTTACCCCTATGACCAATCTAAAACGAACAAAGTGAGAGGTACAAGTTTACCAGAACAATTGGCGTAGTCGGCAGGATTTGTCTCGCAATGTTTCGCTGAAAGAAAGAGGTGAGCCCTGAGCAGTTCTTGAATCCGGGATGGACTTCCAAATATGATGGGTTTGGCATGTTGGCCAATACCCTGTCTTTGTTGGGACCACCCATTAGTTGGGATGAGAGGTTAAATCCACCAAGTGTGCCTCTGGGAGAGCAGGTTGCCACTCTCCTTCGAGAAGGTAAATTTTCTGATAAAAAGGGGACGCTGATGGATGGTTTTTGGCTGCTGGCCACAGTCTTACGCCACGCCGTTCAGCATGAAGCAGAATTAGTTCAGCGAGAAGTAGAATCCCAGCACAAGAGAGAGCAACTAGAGGAGGAGATAGAAGCCATGCGACAACACTGTTCCATGATGAGTGAGATTGTTCGCACCAGTCAGGACCGAGCCAAAGAATGGGAGGATAAGCATGTCCAAACGATCTGCTGTAATATTAAACTCCATCAGCTGCTCTGTGCAGATAAGGAAAGGCAAGGGGTAGATCACGATCCACATTGTATTCGTGCCGTGATAAGGAATGGAGACGATCCTGATGTAATTGATGATTGGGATGGGAATATCTAGTATGATGACAATGGTAGTAATGCAGATACCCCTCGGCATGTGCCTAACATACTACCCTCTCCACCCGCTGTTCACGCCCGCCCCGTAAGGCAGCGGACTTTCCAAACAGGTGGAGATGGAAAGGGGTATGATGTAATGGTAGAGATTGAAGGAATAGATGCCCCGGCCTCCCAAGCGGACCCAGGGGAAGGTACCTGAAACACTGCTTATGCTATGTGGCTCACCCCCTCTACGGGATGGCCTGGGCCTCCTCCTGTCCACTGGGTAGAGGGCCTTGTGGGCCAAAGTGGGAACAGGGGTCGGGAGCAGTCAACTATACGTGGCTTCTCTATAAAAGAGCTGGCTGCCATTGGAGATTGATTTAGGCAAAAGACGGGAGAAACTCTGGCGGCCTGGCTCCTGCGTGTTTGGGAACAAGGAGGGGGTAATGTATATTTAATCCCTGAGGAATTGTTGGAATTAGGAACGTTGATTACTGATATATGGGTCACTGCTGAGCTACTTGGTAGAAGGAGAGGGGTGGATTACTTACTTGCCACTCTAGGGGATGCCCTGTTACGAGTATACCTGTCACCAGTAGATTGGGATTTACATTTGCAGAACAATTGGGGCACCCCAGAGGAGGGTATAGCAGTAATTCATCAACAGGCCCTGGCCTCTGCCTTGTATCCAGGGCATTTGAGGCTGTGGTACGTGGGGGGAGCCCTGACGAAGAGATGTTCATGGCCGGAATGCAAACCCGATTGGTTCGTTCCGCCCAACCCACTGTATGGGGATTGGTTCTGTCCGTAACTAGTCCGCTAATTGGGTACCCTGTGTCTGAGGCGGTGCATGCCTTATCTGGGCTTCGAGAATTAGAGTTGGGAGGTAAAGTCCACTCATGTACAACCAGGTTAAATCAGACAAGCAGGATGAAAAGAGAGGGCCTGCTGGTAATAACGGACCGACAAGGAAGGACCTTTTTCTAACCTTGTTAAAGTTAGGCGTACCTAAAAGTGATATTGATGGGAAACCTACTGCGGTCCTTTATGCCCTTTATAAGAGGAAGGCAGGGGAACATCTTCCCCAGCTGCTGAGTCCTCCTGGCCCAGCTGTGCCTTCCACTCCCATTGCTGCTCCTATCAAACCAGCTTCTCCTGCTCCAGTTACCCATGATGAGATACAACAATTGGTTAAAAAGGCTCTTATGGATTATAGTAGCATTTGGTCCTGGAAGCCCCCGAACCCTACTAAGGCATCCGGATGCGGATAGGGTTCCCATGTCTACTCCACTGAGATCCGGCGGATACACGGGGACCCGCGGCCCTACGTACCATTAACAATCAGTTGGGGTGGGGGTAATGACCGCCAATATTTGGCCTTTGTCAATACTGGTGCAGAGCACTCAGTGATTCCTGGTAACCCCGACCACTGGACTGGACCGACATTTCAAATAGAAGGGATGGGAGGAGCGATCACCCTGGCGAGGGAAATAAAATTCCGCGGCACGGTGGGTGATGGCCCTTCCCCTGTATGGTTACATGCCCCGGTGGCTGCCATTAACGAGTGTATCCTGGGTATCAATATGTTGGTCGGTATTGCCCTTAATATTAGCCAAGGGGGATTTGCATTTGGAATTCGGACTATTACAAAAAGTCTAGTGGTGGGTCGCGTTAAGTGGGATCCAGTGATGGTGTCTTCTCCCCCCCCTACCCACCCCCCCCCCCCGAAACCAGTATGCATTCCACAATATCGCCTCCCTGGAGGGCAGGAAGAGATTACTGCCACCATCGATGCTTTGCAAGAAGAAGGGGTAGTGAGGCCCGCAATGTCGCCCTTTAATAGCCCTGTTTGGCCGGTCCAGAAGCCGGATGGCTCCTGGAGAATGACAGTTGATTATTGTTTCTTGAACAAACATGCCCCATCACTTGCTTCGGCAGTTCCGGACATTGTTACCCTTGTTGAAAATATTGCTACTGGGAACTCAGGAACATGGTATGCTGTCATTGATCTCACTAACGCTTTCTTACGAACATGGCACAACATAATGCAGTTGCAGATCAGCTTGCCACTATCAGCCACGCCAATACCGTCCCCCTGGCTCAATGTGCGCATGAACAGAGTCGCCATTTGGGGGAGAAGGGATCAGCTATGTGGGCCCATACACATGCCTTACCCATCCTTCAGGATGATATCCGCATGGTCGTGCGTACATGCCCAGCATGCCAGCTTGTGAAGTCCCGCTCCATTCCTCCTGGTCCGCATGGCCGAATAAGGCGGGGAGCTCGCTCGGCTGCGGTCTGGCAAATTGATTACATAGACACCATGCCAGACTGTATGGGTAAACGTTAAGTCCTAGTAATGGTTGACACCTTTTCGGGCCTGGTTTTTGCTTTTCCCACCAAGACAGCTGACCAAGCTAGCACTATCCAAGGACTAAACCATTTAATTTCTCGTTATGATGTACCAGAGGAAATTCAGTCTGATAATGGCTCGCACTTCTCCGGGAAGGCAATCTGTGATTGGGCAACTGACAACAGTATCTTATGGGTCCACCATATTCCTTATTACCCACAGGCTGCCGGGTTAGATGAACAAATGAATGGCTTACTGAAGGAACAAATTCATTTATTAACACCACTGGGGTCCCTGAAGGGGTGGTGGCATGTGCTGCAGCAGGCAGTCGACAATTTGAATCATCGCCCTTTAAAGGGAGACACATCTTTCCACCGACTTCTTCACGCTTCTGAACTACAGCCTATTCCAGAAGAAAAACAGTCATTGCCCCCATTCCCGAGCTAGAGAATGTTGGACAAAACCTTTGGGAGGCACGTGGCCCTCCTGTAAAAGGGGAAATAGTGACACCTGTCCAGGGTAACACTCGGTGGGTAGCTATTGAGGGACAGGATGGTTTAGTTTGTTTAAATACTGAACGCTTACAGCATCGTGAGTGACTTATGTCAGGCTTCTTTGTTCCATGTCCTCCATCTTGCGCTCCTGCTGATCTGGCTTAACCGCTGCTTTGATGCCACCAATTGGATTTGTAATGTCGAGGACGTTCCGAGGGAGTTGCCCATGGGGGACACATCCTGATGTATCCACTAATATATCTGATATTGTTAAGAATGTTTCAAAATCTGTTCGTGAGCTTCAGCGTCTGGGTATTGTGGCCCACAAGGATAGTTGAGCCTTGGTTGGAATCCTTTTTCATGGTTAACTGGTACGTTTGTGGGATTGGGCCACACTATTCTCCATTGGTTGCTTGCTTTATTGCTTATTTTTGTGGTTCTTGTAGTTTTGGTTTCTCTTTTACGCTCCTTCTGTACTCGAATGCTTGTAAGGTCTCGTAAGTGACAGGCTGCGACCAAGGGGTGGAATGTAATGGAGGATTTAGACCAGCTTTTGCTTATGCAAGGCTGAGTATCAGTAATCTACTTTGAGAATAATATAAGAATCAGCAGACATGAGCTAAATTCCACCATGGGGCCCAGAGATGCAGTTATCTTTTGTTGGTCGCAGACTGTCAGGAGACCTTGAAGATAAGTAAACCATTTAGTCAAAGTGATAAGTTAAGAGTAAACAATTTTTGGGTAATATAAGCCATGGTCCCGCTCCTGAGACTCTCTGAGGGGTGGAAACGTCTCTTAGCAAGAAGAAGAACTTTTCGAGTCCAACCAACATCCCGGTTGGGGGAGGTGGAGAAGCTGCTACCGGCGCCCCGACGACCTACTACAAGTGTGCGGTCGTTGCCTCGCTTCAGCAGTTGGGACCAGTCCAGGCGTTGATAAGTATAATTGGGAAGGGCTTGCATATTGTAGTTTGAAATCAGCTTAAGATTTTGTAATAAAGATTTGTATAAACTGAAGTGCTCTCGACGTGTGTCTTTGTTTTCTTTCAGTAGCTCAAACACTGTGACCAATCTAAAACGAACAAAGTGAGAGGTACAAGTTTACCAGAGCAGCATTTCACTCATTACAGCATCAGTGGAATTTTGCAATGTTTCATCTGTTTCAGTTTTGCTCACCTTTAAGTCAGCTTATGAGGCCTGCAGTGCCTTATCGGAGTCTTCTCTCTTGGTAGTTGAAACCGCTTCTTCAGTGGTGGCTGGCTGTAATCTCCTGCAAATCGTTTTCAGTCCACCATGCTGGCCCATCTCACAATCAACAGGAGCTGTTTGCTCGAGGTCTCTAGCCTGACAAGACTTCTTCTTCTCCATCTTGGTTTCTTCACACTGCAGCCTGCCCTCACCTCTTCCTGGTTCCTGGGAACTGTAAACAAATTTGAAACTTGCTTGGTCCCTTTAAGAGGATTTCTCTGGCTGAATTGTTTGTGCCATGTCACTTCACAAACTGGCTTCATTATCTTATGTATTCACAACTTTTCAAAACATTCTTTTGGGCTTCCTGCCAGATTGTGCAAACCAGAGCCCTATGTTCTCTTCCAATGGTTACAGGTGTCTTTCAAGGCTTCAGCTTAATTTAAAATGTGCAATCAGATAGACATGTTCTCATAGAGGGTTCTAGAATATTCTCACGGACAACTGGACTTCTTTAAACTTAAATGCCTAATAAAATCATACAAAGTTCACAATTATAACTTTTCTTTGAATAAGAATGTAGATGATACTTTCTAAGTTCTAATATTTCTCAGTTTCAAACGTGCCATCTTCATAGAAACGTGAGCGACGATATTCTGAATGACCATCTTCTTCAATCAATAAATCAAACTTCATAGTTGCAGATGGAAGTAGCTGTAATTCATTGATGCTATGAATAAACATTTTGCATAACTTATGAGATTTTCATAACAGAGTAAATAAAGCATCCTGTATAATAATAAAAATATTCAACTTTAAACAGATATAAAAAATAAACAAAATAAGATGAATTAAGATAAAATAGGATGAATTCAAAAAGTATCTTGAGCTTACATTTCTGTCATGATTCTTCGAAGAATGAGATACAAGTTCTCCATCCACTCGGATATTACGATATTACGATATATGACGTCATAGTATGGTAAACACTACAAACAATACTTCCTTAAAGAGAAAGGCACAAAATTAACAAAAAAAAACCATAATGTTTTAACTTTTACAGTAGGGAGGGTATAGGGAGAGGTGCAGAGAGAGGAAGGAGATGGAGAGAGGCACAGTCTAACATGTAGGAGGTTATAGGTGAATCACATAGTTCTTAAGAGTCATTATCTTGGAGGATCTTTCCTTAATCCAACACACTACTGGCATTATGAAGAAAGCACGTCAGCACCTCTACTTCCTCAGGAGTTTGTGGAGGTCTGGTATAACACCAGAAACCCTGGTAAATTTCTACAGATGTGTGGTGGAACGTGTGACCAGTTGCATCACAGTCTGGTATGGGGATACCAATATCCCTGAGTGTAAATCCCTCCAAAAGACATAGCCCAGGACATTACAGGCAAAACCCTCCCCAATATTGAGGACATCTACGGGGACACTGCAATCAGAGGGCAGCAGCAATCATCAAGGATCCACATCACTGTTCTCGCTGCTGCCATCAGGAAAGAGGTGCAGGTGCCACAAGACCCACACCACCAGGTTCAGGATCAGCTGCTCCCCCTCCACCATCAGGCTCCTCAACGACAAACTCAATCAGGGACTCATTTAAGGATGCTAGCTTATGCACTTCATTGATTTTCTTTTCCCTCTGTATTGCACAGTCAATTTATTTAGATTCATTATCTGTTTACAGTCCTTTATTTGTTTACACTGTACAGTTTTTTTTACTGCCTCACCTGCAGTTAAGGAATTTTAGGGTTGTAAGTGATGTCAAGTATGTACTCTGACAGTAAGTCTGAAATCAGAAGATCTGAAATCAGAATCTAGATCTTAAGACCAGTGGGTATACGTGAGGGGGAATGGTGAGAGGGACACTCTTTGGAGACAGGACAAGAACTTCTTCAGGGTTGTCTCCCTCAGAGACTTCTTTGGTGAAGCCACTGTTACCTTATACAAACATATTCCTCTTACATGTATTTTGTTCCTTTTTTTGTCAGTACATTAAAAACGGAATTTCAACCACAATTTGTGCTCAGCCTCAGCCACCGAGCCCTTCACTGGACAGCTGCTGAGGTCACCATCCTGCAGAGTCATCTTCGATACTTCTCCTTCTCAACGGAAGGTGTTTCCTCCATTTCTGGTGCCCTACACCGGTCAGCAGCTCCCCTGGAGTCTGCACCCCCTCGTGGTTCATGCCACTAGCTTGGGCACAGACCTCTGTGGTTGCAGGAGTAAAAGAAACTCACCATCAGTTCCTTTAAAAGGCCACTTAGCGGTTGTACGGAGCACTTGGCGTCATAACCAGGTGGTAGGACCCTGCGGAGCAGCAGTGTGCCTCTTCTCCCTGCTCTCGCAGGTCCGCACGAGTGGCTCCAGCAGCGTCGCCATTTTTCTTCTCTTCATTTACAGCTGTGGGCAACCCTATTCAGTTTGTCAGCCAAACGTCCATGTTTCACGTCCACATGTCGGGGATGCCTGTTGAACTGTACAATTTAAAGTTTATCCATTTGACCGCTCATGAATTTGTTCTGCTTTCAATCTTTAGATTCTACAAACCTATTGATTCTATCACTCAATATACCCAGAACATAAGAACGCTAGCCCCTTTTAAACTGCAACCCCTGGGTGCCCTCCTGGGACCGGGATGCAAAGGTGCTGGAAGCACCTTTTAATCACAGGGGGATTGACCCATTAAATTGCCAACCCAGCGATTTAATAGGGGGAATCCCATCACCCGCAATGACACGTCACGCACTCACCGGAAGTACCGCCGGATGTTCAGAAAACTGGAAGAAGCGGGTCGGCCTTTTTCTTGTTCAAATCACCCATGGACGTGAGCTAGGTAGGTTTAATTTGGCTCTGAGGTAGATCGGGGACCCGGTTGGATTGCGACGAGGTTGACCTGGTCGAGCCCTTTCTAACTGCCGTGTAACTGGGGCGCAAGTTGCCCGCTTAACCCCATTGTATATGACAGTTTGAAAGGTCCTACAGAGTGTATGCATGAATGAGTGTTTACCATCAAATACCCACAAGCTCCATGTCCAGATGTATTTGATGCAGCTTCACAGTTACATAATAGGTTAGTAAATCATCGAGTTTCCACAGTGTAGAAACAGACCCTTCAGTCCAATTTCTTCCTGGCAATCAAGCTGGATTCATTTACCTGTGTCTGACTCATATCTCCCTGAAACTCTCCAATCCACATATCTAAGTAAATGTCTCTTGAACGTTCAAAAGTGCTGGAACATCTCAGCAGGTCATGCAACGTCTATAAGAAGTAAAGCATAACAATATTTTGGACCTGAGCCCTTTGTCGAAGTACGAGCAAAAAGCTGGCAGGTGCCTGGATGTAAAGGTCAGGGGGTAGGGGTGGGGGAGAAGAGAAGAAGAGGGAGGAAGCGGCAGGGGCAGCTAGCAGGTGGATGGAGTGCAAGGAAGAAAAAAGATGGGAAGTGACAGGGGGAGGAGGTAACTCACCGAATGGAGAGAGAAGGGAACTGGAGGAAAGGAGAGAGAGGGAGAGGGAAAGAAACGGAGAGCAGGGGTGCCGTGCTGCCGGAGTTCACAGGAGCGCCACACTGGCACCTCTGTAAAAAAAAGGGAAAGTAAACAAGTGGGGAATTTTCATGCATGGGGAATTTAACACCGACCACATATTAAATCCTACCCCCCCCCCCACCGCTGAGTGCTATTCCGGACATACAAGGAACCTGTTTCTTCCAAAACCGGTACCCTCATCCTCCTTCCTTGTCCTACTATTCGCTCTAAATTTTACAATGCCAAAGACTGCATGGCAGCCACCAAGGCCTGGTCTCGCGACGACCCCTTGTCGCCGTTTAACTTGACGCATGGCTAACCCTGCCATAGGTGCTATTTTGTGCAGATACGCCAGTCACCCTCCCCCGCAGTTACCCGAATTCCCCTCGATTAGACATGTTCTCATGCCACCTCTGAGTACAGAGGGGTTTAAGGAAGTGGCTGTTGGGATGGTGGATGGGGAGAGCAGGTGGTGGCTGCTGGAGGGGGAAAATACCACTCATAGCACGAGGATATATGATTGTTTTGGTGAGCCCCAGCACCTAAAAAAAATTAGCTCTGCACCCCTGGACAGAGGGAGAGGGGAGGGGCCTCAAGGAAACTGGAGAACTCAGTGATAATGGTGTTTGGTTGGAGATGGCCCAGGCAGAATATAAGGTGTTGTTCCACTAACTTGCAGGTAGCCTTGCTTTGGCCATGAATAGATAGCATTACAATGGTCTTCACGTCTACCATGTCCTCAGCTAGGTCGTCCTGTACACCCACCACCCTCTGTATGAGGAATGCACTCCTTTGGTCCCTTTTAGATCTTTCCCCTCTCATCTTAAACCTGTGCCCTCCATTTTACATTTTTAAAATTTAGACGCAGAGCACGGTAACAGACCATTTTGGCCCATGAGTCCATGCTGCTCAATTTACACCCCATTAACCAACACCCCCGGAACATTTTGAACAGTGGGAGGCCCTGGAGGAAACCCACACAGACACAAGGGAAACATACAAACTCCTGACAGACAGCATGGGATTCAAACCCTGGTCAATGGCACTGTAAAGGTGTTGCGCTAGACGCTCCACCAACCATGTCACTCTAGTTTTAGAGAATGTCCATGACTATTGACCCTATCTATGCCCCTCATTATTTTATAAACCTCCATGAAGTCTCCATTTTGCCTCTTGTGCTCCAGAGAGAAAAGTCCCACCCTATATTGACTTTGGCCTAACTTGTCGACCCCAATTGCTAAACTGAACTGGTTTCCATTTTCTTGAGTTTGGCCCATACTCCTCGAAAATTCACCTATTGATGAACCTATCCATTCCTCTAAATACTGCAATCTTTACCCAGCTCTTAGGCAGTTCATTCCAGATACCCACCACCCTCTATGTGAAAAAAAGGTGTCCCTCGGGTCTCTTTTAAATCCTTCCCCTCTCACCCATCAGGTTATGCCCTTCAAATTGGGTCTTTTGTCAGGGACCAAGCGGGTGTGACTGCGGTGAGGTGGGACATAGTGCTGGTGGAGACTCAGCTCATCCAACAGGTTGGAGATTCTGGGTCCCTGTGGGGGCTGACTATGGGACTGAAGTTCAGTGAGATATTTAAGAATGGTGGGGGGGGCGAGATGAGAAATGTGGTGGTAATTTGGGATGGTATAGTGAGAGGAATAAATACTGCTCTGTCGCAAGGAATGGGTTCAGGATGTCTTATCTGACCTGCAGAGGAACTTGGAGTGGGTGGGGAAAGATCCAGTTGTGGTCTGTATGGGTACCAACAACATAGGTTAGGCTAGGGGTCCGGGCTACTTTATTTAGTTTAGGATCAGTTGGTTAGTTTAGGCCATATATCTTTCTAATGTTTTTATTATTTGAACATTAGAGTTGTCGGGAGTCAACTACTATTTGTTCATGATGCTTAACTGATTTAAAATCTGTAACCTGCATTCTATATAT
This sequence comes from Narcine bancroftii, assembly GCF_036971445.1. Classification (NCBI taxonomy): domain Eukaryota; kingdom Metazoa; phylum Chordata; class Chondrichthyes; order Torpediniformes; family Narcinidae; genus Narcine; species Narcine bancroftii. Next base: position 237,745,591 of record NC_091474.1, on the reverse strand, counting down.
TATGTTTCTCTTTCAAATGCTTACATTTAAAATTAATAAAAGGATTGGAAAGGATCGAAGCAACTCAGGACTAAATTAAAAAGCAGAACCAAAAAGGTAGTGGATTTGGCACAGGGTCAATAAAGTTAAGGGGGTTCAACGCGTGGCTGAAAGATTGGTGTGGGAGATGCAGGTCCAGGATAGGGCATTTGTTACAGTAGAAGTCCAAAATTCTGGACTGCTCAGGGATTGGGTCAACCCGGATTTTCGGACTTTCCAGATTCTCAGGCAGTGCTTCTAAAATTCAAATTTATGGAGGAATAAAGAAGAAGTGAATTAAACCTTTGATGGTTTATTTATTTAAGGGGAGGGAAGGCGGATGCAGTGCAACATCTTTACAGCGCCAGTGTCTGGGTCGGGAGGGGTTCGATTCCTGTGTTGTCTGGAAGGAGTTTGCACATTTTCCCTGTGCCTGCGTGGATCTTCCCCTTCTCACACCATTCAAAACATACCAGGGGGGGGGGGGGGTAGATTAATCGGGTGTAAATTGGACGGGACGGACTCGTGGGCTGAAATGTCCTGTCACCGTGCGGTGTGTCTAAATTTAAATTTAAATATTAATTTTTTTTAAGATGTAAAATGAGCAAATAGAGCTTCATTCATCAAAATGAGCAGTTCCAAAGAAAAATTTAAAACCCACTGTGCATCTGTGGCAATTCCCCATGTGCACACACACGTGCAGAGAAAAGTCCGCTAAGTTTAAAAATAAGGTTGGAAAGTCTGGATGCTCGGGTGGTCTGGATTTCTGGCTTCCGGATTTTTTGGACTTCGGCTGAATCTGCTCACCAAGGAACTTTGTGATTTTGAAAGAGTTAGTGAGGTAAACCACTGTTGCACCCTGATTGGCTGCTAATTACTGGAGACGCCTCCTGAGACCAATCCTACCTATATACCCTTGTATACTACCCCTTTCCTTTTGCCCTGATCAGTCAAGGAGGTGGAAGGTTGTTTGATAGTGTTCTGGTCTTTTGCTATTAAAAACCTGATTGTTTCACTACTCAGCTGTTTGTGAATTATTTGATGGCACACCAGAGAGTCCCCTCTTTAGTTCCTTCCCAGTCACTTTATCCTTCTTAATAGCTCTGGTCTCCTCATTTGGAGGCGGTGCAGTGGAGATTCAAGAGATTGATTTTGGAGACGAGGAGGATACCCTACGAGGAGAGATTAAGATGACAGAGACTATTGTGAGAGAATATAGATATGTTTTTGGGAGATAAATTGGTTTTAGTGTAGGTCACATACAAACGCTTTATAACAGATCTTATTTAAAATACTGGAGCTCGGCCCCATGCTAGTCATGTCGGGGCCAACGGTCTTTGCAGAAGCTTTGGAGGGTGCCCAAGAGACTTCACTAATGGATTGTTGTTTACAAAAAGTCAACAGATGAAAGAGCATGTCGGAGCCGCAGACATTCTGGAGTGGAACTTGCTGGTCTAGGAGCATCATGTGGTTTTTCAGGCAGAGAGAGTCAAAGAGGCTTTCTCTCTGAGAAGGAGAGAGAGAGAGAGTGACAGAGACAGACACACACAGAGTTCAGTTCCACAGTGTTACAGTTCAGTAGCAGCTGGAACTGGAACAGGACAAGCTGGCAAGTTTGTGGAAAACCCCATTTGGAAAACAGGTTGTGAGTGCTTAGTTCAGCCTGGTCAAAGCCTTTGTGGTTCATGCAAGAGGAGAGGACTGGCTGTCTAATGTTTCACTTGAAATAAGGGAAACAAAAAGGAATTCTGTGGTGACCTGAAGAACCCTGAGGGGGCCAGTTTCTTCAGCAAGACAATGAAGTGGCTGATTAAAAAGGAATGAGTTGTGGGTGTCCATCGTACAACAAATCTCTCTCTGCAAACAGATATGAGCCTTCCTGAGCAGTAACCATTTACCTTTAAAACACAAAACCCTGGTGAACTTTATAAATGTTAAATTCTGTGCACAGTCTAAGAATTGCCTGCAACCAGTGAACTTGGAGGAATGAGAAGTGAGATTGGACTGTGAACCAAAGAACTTTTCTGAACTTACACACACATTACATAGACGTGCACTTAGAATTAGAAGGGTGTTAAGTTAGGTTAGTTAAGTCAATAGTGATAGGTTAAAGTTTGATCCTGTTTTCATGTTTAAAGGGCTGGTCGCTCTTTTACATTTCAGAACCTCCACCACATGCCCAGGCAGCGCAGTTGGTGTGATGGTTTGTGGAACACCTCTTTGCAGAGGCCAGCGATTGGAACTGGGGGTTCCCATCGCATGCTGCCTGGAAGGAGTTTTCACGTTCTCCCTGTGCCTGCGTTGGTTTTCCCTGGCGAGGGTGGGGAAGGGACACTCCAATTCCCTCCCACCATTGGAAACGTGCCGGGGGGTGGGGTTTGTAGGTCAATTGGGTGTCAATTGGGCGGCACGAAATGGCCGGCACGAAATGGCCGGTTACCATGATGTATGTCTAAATATAAAATGTTTAAAAATATAAATTTAAATGTAATAAATTTGTATTTAGGCTTGACGAACTTGCTTGTGCACAAATATTATGTGTTCTTTGTTATCAGTGCTTGCAGTTAATTAACTTGCAGTGTACAATTTGTAATCTACAGTTATATTGATGCCCAACTAACCAGCTCAGTGCCCAGGCTAATTCTTTGTTATCAGTGCTTATGGATGATTAACTAGCTTAGTTACAGACGCTCCCTAATCTTTGCTACTCGCATTCATGTTTAACAAACTAGTTCAGTGTATTGATACTCATTATGGAACAATAGCACCATTCAAAAGACATTTAGAAAGGCACACGAATGCAAGAAAAATAGAGAGCTGGGGTGTGAGTGGAGGAGAAAATAGATTGTTGTGGAGCAAAACCCGAGCGTCTGCAGAAGCGGTGATTACAGCGAAAGCACAGAAAGGCCCGAGTAACCCAGCAGGTCTTGCAGCACCCGTAGGAGGTAAAGATATAAAACGGATGTTTCGGGCATGAGCCCTCCATCAAGGTATGAGTAAAAAAAAACAGGCAGGCAGCTGAATGAAAAGGATGGGGGAGGAGGGAAGAAAGTGTAGCGGGAGTAGGGGGGTGGAGTGCAGGCCAACAGGCAAATGGCGGTAATTGGACATGGACGGGAGGACAGGAGAAGGAAGGGGGAAATTGATCAGAGGAGGGGTTGGCTCTGTGAGGAAAGGAGGCAGAGGTAAAGAGGGCAAGAGAGAGAGAGAGAGAGAGCAAGAGGCAGAGCTAGAGGAAAGGAGAAATGGGGATGGGGGAAGGGGAGAGATGGTGCTGAGGGGATAACAGAAACCGGAGAGGTCGATGTTGATGCCATCCAGTTGGATGGTGCCCAGATGGAATACGAGGTATTGTCCCTCTACTTTGTGGCGGTCTCAGCCTGGCAGTGCATGAGACCACAGACTGACATGTTTTCATGGAAATGAGGAGGGAATTGAATTGGGTTGCCACTGGCAGGACTTTACATAAGTCGGCACAACATCTCTGTTCCATGCTATTTTTCATTACCTGTTTTCGGTGACCTGAACTACAAAGATTCTCCAATGAATACTTAAGACTGTAGCGCCTACCTTGTCCTCCACTTTCGAATAGCACAGGCATCGGCACTTTGGCCCACCATGGCTGTGCTGAGCATGGTGCCCAGTTAAATTAATCCCATGACCTTTTTCATGTCTGTTCATGTGTCTGCTTTAAGTGCGGCCTCCATTGCGCCCCACACTATGAACCCTGGCAGCCCATAACAGGTGCTTTAGTAAAGTATCTGATGTTGATGAGAGCATATTGTCAGGTACAGAAGCACAGGACTGATGCACTGGAACTCTTGCTTGCCGCAGCCACACAGGGGCGAAAGATACAATGGTATACATTAGATTACCACAAAATGCCGTATAGGAAAAAGAGATAACATCTGCAAATGAAAGGACAAATAAATAAAAATTCTGTTACACTGTGTGCAAGATAAGGAAAGTGACATTTCAGCGGTACAGATACATCTTTTAGTTTCTTGAGAGAAGTTTAAGGTTAGGCTGCAGGTAGAATTTCGGATTTCAGATGTATTGTCAGAGGACATCGATGATATCACATACAACCCTGAGGTTCTTTTTTCCTGAGGGCCAGGCAGAATTACCACTTAGAGGTAGTGCAGAAGAAGAAAAAAAAAACTGTTCTCAATGTTCACTCTTAAACAAATAACAAATGTAGCCAACTACTGTGCAATACACGGAGGAGAAAAACTGCACAACCAAGAGTTCTTAAATGAGACCCTGATTGAGTTTGATGTTGAGGAGTCTGATGGTGGAGGGGTAGCAGCTTTTCCTGATGCGAGTCTTGTGGGGCCTCTACCTCTTTCCTGATGGCCGCCACGAGAACAGAGTGGGTGCCGGGCGGTGTGGCTCCTTGGTGATCGCTGCTGCCCTCCGACGCCAGTGTTCCTGGCAGAATCTCTCGATGGTGGAAAAGGGTTTGCCTGTCAGCAGGGTTTTGCCTGTGGTAGTGGGGAGGGCTTTGCCTGTGACGTCCACAACCTTTTGG